>NC_084739.1:60240334-60307834 GCF_033978785.1 Entelurus aequoreus
AATTCAGTGTATAAAAAGGTAGTGTGTAAAAATTCATGGTATAAAAATTCAGTGTTTATAAATGCAGCGTTTAAAAATTTAGTGTGTAAAAAGTAATGGTATAAAAATTTTGTGTTTAAAAAATTCAGTGTTTATAAATTCTGTGTGTAAAAATTCAGTGTATAAAAGTTTATGGTGTAAAAGTTCAGTGTGTAAAAATGCATGGTATACAAAATTCAGTGTTTACAAATTCAGTGTATAAAAATTTTGTGTATACAATTCCAATGTTTAAAAATTTAGTGCATAAAAAATTCAGTGTTTAAAAAGTCAATGATTATAAATTCTGTGTTTAAAAATTCAGTGTATAAAAACTCAGTATTTAATGTAGTGTGTAAAAATTCGGTGTATAAAAAGTCAGTATTTAATGTAGTGTGTAAAAAGTCAGTGTATAAAAAGTCAGTATTTATAAATGCAGTGTTTAAAAATTCAGTGTATAAAAATTTAGTGTGTAAAAATGAATGGTATAAAAATTCAGTGTTTATAAATGCAGCGTTTAAAAATTTTGTGTGTAAAAATTAATGGTATAAATATTGATTGTTTTAGGTATATTGTAAAACTTACAAACGTCGCTTGGAGTTTTTAATGAAGAATCCTTTCGAGCAGAACAGTAGACGAAACAAGACTTATACTTTCGGTTCAAGGCACGAAACAGGAAGTACATTCTCAACCCGCAGCATCTGCAGTGAGCGAATTCGTCCAAAAGATGGCGCCGTAGCAAAAAACAATAACACACTTTTTCAGTGTCTCTATAGGTATATGAAAACTATTTGTTGAATACAAAACACTATGGCCGTTGGCGAAGACAAATCCATAAATTAGCCGCACCGTTTTATTGACTGCAGGGTTCAAAGCTTAGGAAAGAAGTACAGGTTTATAGTCCGGAAAATACGGTAATACAGATTTTATTGTGTAAATACATTACAATTTGGTATTTAATACAGATTGAATTAATATAAATATATTACAATTTGATAATACTATGTTTTGATTATGTACATATATTACAATTTGGTAATGATACAGATATAATGTATGTAAATATATCTCAGTTTGATAGTATAGATTTGATCATGTAAATATATTACAATTCAAGAATACAGATTTGATTTATGCAACTACATTACAATTTTGTAAATGTAATACAGATTTGATTAAGTAAATATATAACAATTGGGTAAAAATACAGATTTGATTTATGTGTTTACATTGCAATTTGGTAATAATACATGTTTGATCTATGTAGATATATTACAACTGTTTAATATTATAGATCCAATGGATCTACATTTATCCCAATTTGCGAGGAATATACGTTTGATTTATGTAAATACATCCCTATTTGGTAATGATACAAATTAGAAATAAGTAAATACTGTACATTGCAATTGCTGACATCAAGCTAAGCAGACAAAAAACATGAGTGCACTCACCAGCCATTTTATTAGGTACACCAGCACAATCCCATTTCATCTGGTAGAGAGAGCTGTTCAAAATCCAATATAACACAGTAAAGCTTAATTTTGAGTATTTTACATTTGGACTTTATTTTTGTGTTGATTACAATTCATATAAATCTGGACAAAACATTTAATTGTTTAATTTATTTATATAATCATTAAATAAAAACTCCAATGATAATTTGAGTAGTACCGGTACATGGGATCCTCTCACCCCTAGTAAAAAGTGTGGGTCCCATGAGGTTAAAACTGTTTGTGCTAATATTCAGCTACAAAATACTACCACTGTAATAATGAACACATTGTTACAGTGCTGATTAAATGTCAGCTTGATTATCTTTGTAAAGCAGGGGTCTTCAACATGTTCCAGGCCAAGGACCCCCTACTTAAATATCTTGTATAAAATTGTGTTTTCATTTAATCTGGTCCTGCAAACTCCTTGTTATTGTGCAAAACTAAGATTTTCAAATAATACAGGTGCAGCATAGCACTGCTAATCGCTAACACAAATCAAATATTGGAAACCTGAGTGGTACAGGGAGTGTCACTTGCATTTCCGAACTGGATTACTATTATTTGTTGGATTGTGTGTTTGCTGCAGAGCGCCAGTAGAGACCCTCAGCGTTCTCCCATGCAGTGGAGTTCTGCATCCAACGCAGGCTTCACCAACAGAACCAACGCCACGTGGTTGCCCGTGCACCCCGACTACAGCAACGTCAACGTGGAGGTATACAACACATCACTTTCTTATTTATTCATTCCTAACTAGAGATGTCCGATAATGGCTTTTTTGCCGATATCCGATATTGTCCAACTCTTAATCACCGATTCCGATATCAACCGATACCGATATATACAGTGGTGGAATTAACACATTATTATGCCTAATTTTGTTGTGATGCCCCGCTAGATGCATTAAACAATGTAACAAGGTTTTCCAAAATAAATCAACTCAAGTTATGGAAAAAAATGCCAACATTGCACTGCCATATTTATTATTGTTGTCACAAAGTGCATTATTTTATTTAACATGCCTCAAAACAGCAGCTTGGAATTTGGGACATGGGGTTTTGGGTATTTGTTCTGTTGTGTTTATGTTGTGTTACGGTACGAATGTTCTCCCGAAATGTGTTTGTCATTCTTGTTTGGTGTGGGTTCACAGTGTGGCGCATATTTGTAACAGTGTTAAAGTTGTTTATACGGTCACCCTCAGTGTGACCTGTATGGCTGTTGATCAAGTATGCCTTGCGTTCACTTGTGTGTGTGATTGGGCCGGCACGCAAAGGCAGTGCCTTTAAGGAATATCGGCGCTCTGTACTTCTCCCTACGTCCGTGTACACAGCGCCGTTTTAAAAAGTCATACATTTTACTTTTTGAAACCGATACCGATAATTTCCGATATTACATTTTGAAGCATTTATCGGCCGATAATTCCGGACTGCCGATCTTTTCGGATATCCCTATTCCTAACGGTGCGTTGAGTGTTTCCATGTGTCCTCGCTCAGGACCAGAAGCAAGACGAAGGTTCGCTCCTGTCCCGGTACCGACTCCTGAACACGCTGCGTCAGTCGGAGCCGGCTCTTCAACGAGGCTGGTTCTGCTACGTCCACGCAGACCACCACGTCTTCTCCTACATCCGAGAACTGGACGGGCTGGACCGCGCCTTCCTCCTGGTGCTCAATTTGGGCAAGGAGTCGGCCGTCACGGATCTCTCCGCCGTCGGCGAGCTGCCCGAGCAGCTGGAGGTTCTGATGAGCACAGACGTGGCCAACGACCGCAAAGCGGTGCAGAAATCTCAGATCCAGACCCAGGCTGGAGAGGGTTTGCTGATGCGGTTCTCGGCCCGCGCTCGGTTTAACACCAACCATCCCAGCCAGTGTTACGTGTCTGAGAAGGCCTGTTATTTAAGTGTCATGGACATTCTCTATACCTGCTAACACCATCTTCTAATGTTATTGTTTCATGTCTGACTCAATAAGAAAGCATCACTGCAATGACTTCCCTTCTCCTTCTGTCTTCCACTAAAGTGCAAACTTTCCGGTTCTTCGCATCCACAGGTTTATCTGGTCCTCCTGCGTCGTGAAGATGGGGGAGGAGGATCCAGGCCCAGCTCCTTGTAGAGAAACGATAGCGTGAAGGCTTCCTGCGTAGAGGAGAGCAGAGATTTAGACCTGAGAGAAGTGAGTACAGCACTCACATTTTGTTCCATCTTGTCAAAGGACAATACTACAAACCCCGTTTCCATATGAGTTGGGAAATTGTGTTAGATGTAAATACAAACGGAATACAATGATTTGCAAATCATTTTCAACCCATATTCAGTTGAATATGCTACAAAGACAACATATTTGATGTTCAAACTGATAAACTTTTTTTTCACTGCACGTAAGCAGCTAAGCCCGTGACCTTCGATCCCTCAGGCAGTACTGCATCAACAAGCGACATCAGTGTGTAAAGGATATCACCACATGGGCTCAGGAACACTTCAGAAACCCACTGTCAGTAACTACAGTTGGTCGTTACGTCTGTAAGTGCAAGTTAAAACTCTTCTATGCAAGGCGAAAACCGTTTATCAACAACACCCAGAAACGACATCGGCTTCGCTGGGCCTGAGCTCATCTAAGATGGACTGATACAAAGTGGAAAAGTGTTCTGTGGTCTGACGAGTCCACATTTCAAATTGTTTTTGGAAACTGTGGACGTCATGTCCTCCGGACCAAAGAGGAAAAGAACCATCCGGATTGTTATAGGCGCAAAGTTGAAAAGCCAGCATCTGTGATGGTATGGGGGTGTATTAGTGCCCAAGACATGGGTAACTTACACATCTGTGAAGGCGTCATTAATGCTGAAAGGTAAATACAGGTTTTGGAGCAACATATGTTGCCATCCAAGCAACGTTACCATGGACGCCCCTGCTTATTTCAGCAAGACAATGCCAAGCCACGTGTTACATCAACGTGAATTCATAGTAAAAGAGTGTGGGTACTACACTGACCTGCCTGTAGTCCAGACCTGTCTTCCATTGAAAATGTGTGGCGCATTATGAAGCCTAAAATACCACAACAGAGACCCCCGGACTGTTGAACAACTTAAGCTGTACATCAAGCAAGAATGGGAAAGAATTCCACCTGAAAAGCTTAAAAAATGTGTCTCCTCTGTTCCCAAACGTTTACTGAGTGTTGTTAAAAGGAAAGGCCTTGTAACACAGTGGTGAACATGCCCTTTCCCAACTACTTTGGCACGTGTTGCAGCCATGAAATTGTAAGTTAATTATTATTTGCAAAAAAAAAAAAAAAGTTTATGAGTTTGAACATCAAAATATCTTGTCTTTGAATTGAATATGGGTTGAAAAGGATTTGCAAATCATTGTATTCCGTTTACATTTACATCTAACACAATTTCCCAACTCATATGGAAACGGGGTTTGTAATACTACTAGGTCATATTTAACTGCATCCGCTCTTGTCTCAAAAACAATGTTTTTATGAGAGTATGGACACATGCTCCTGAGGAGTCCATGAAACAAGGTGTGGGGTTCCCCCAGGCTCAATTTTAGGTCCCATTATTTTTAATTGAGACAAAGCATCAGCGTCTCCTGGTGGCACGGGACCAACAAATACCCTTTAGGTGACAGTTTAAAAAAAAAACAAACAAAAAAACAGACAGCAAGGTAGTTTTGTGTTATTAGTGTCAACATGTCAACATTTTCTCGTTACAGTACACCCGTTTGCTCTTTTATTCCACTTCTTATGTTTTTTTTGTAATAATCTTTTTTACATAGTGCTGCAGCAGGTTGTTCAAAAATAAGCTTTGGACAGCTTTGCTTTAAACCAGGGGTGTCAAACTCATTTTAGCTCTGGGGCTGCATGGAGGAAAATCTATGCACAATAAAATCATGGCATTTAAAACCAAAAAATAAAAACAACTTCAGATTGTTTTCTTTGTCTTACTTTTGCCAAAAATAGAACAAACACATTTTGAAAATATTACAATATAAATATTTCAAAACATACCGGCAGCATTAAAGTTTAGATCCGTGAAGGAAAGAAGAAAGTGAATGAATGTTTATAACTGAATACATTTACATATGCATAAACATTTCTTTTATTTTGTATTATTTTTCTTAATGAATTAAGTAACGTTTATGATAACCTTTTTCCAAAACACAATATAGGATGTGAGATATAACAGGATAATGCATACATTTATCACTTGTTTTCAAAAAAAGCGGGACCCCAACAATCTACTGTGGGACCCCATTTTTAAGACTTCATGGGATCCCTGGGACCCCATTTTGAAAACTCCTAGCGCCAACACCTAGGCTTTAAACTAACACAATCAACAACAAATCTGGGTGTGATTTCTGACTAACAATTATGACAAAAATGTTTTTATCACGTTGTTATTGTCAGTGCCTTATAAACCGGTGTAAAGCACCCTGTGTTGCAACTTGCCTGTATATGAAAAAGTTATATATAACACTTTGATTTGATTAATACAATAGGAAGTACACTTTAAAGTAGTCCGTGTACAGCTTGTATAACAGTATGGATTTACGATCTACTGAAAAATGGGTCAAAACACAGACATTATTATAGAAATAAATGTCCTAATAGTGTGGTTGTCTAGCACTGCCTTAATCATTTTGGATGTGGACATGATCAGAGCTGTTAGTGGAATCCTCTATCATGACACCTCCTCCACCTTCCTTACTTGCTTTTAGAGTCAGTACATGTTGGATGGGTTTCCCCTCAATGAACCTCAGCTCTCCAGTTTTGGCAGCACTTGATATTGAGCAAGAGACAATTATTTTGCTACTCCCTTGTGTTGCCATCTATGTAGACAATTATTTCTGTGTTGACACATTTTCAGTGGATAGTAAAGCTACATCACAAAATGAAGGCAATAATGCAAATTAATCCATCGTTATTAATCAACACATCGGCAGTGCAGAATTGTTAGAAGTACACCTCTGCAATAACATTGTTTCTCTTTGAACATTAAAGAAAATAGAAAAGAAAGTAATGTCAATTAGAAAAACTGACATTATTTTTAGTCTGTAACAGAAAATATTTAAAGCACATCAATTTGCCTGAAATAATTTTTTTTTTTAAATCCCTATTTAAACCACAAATATTTTTGACTGACTTGAACATTTTTGATACTGAAAAATAAAATAAATTCAATAAAATAAACAATTCAAATTGATCAGCAACTTAACTCGGGAGCACAATATATAAAACACTTTAACCTACAAAACAAAAAATACATTTATGCTAATTTTTTCTAATTAAAAATGAGGATGTCAGAATTAATGGCTACAATGAGCATGTTTTGTAGAGAACAGCTTTTCTGAGCGAGGTTTAAAGCATGATACTGCATGATACTGATAAAGCGTGGTCCCCAGGCTCACCCAGCAACACCACTATTTGAAAAAAAAAAAACGGCTTTAAAAACATGTTTTTTCGTTACATGAACATCAGGGTTTCCCACACATTCATTTATTTGTGGCGGCCCGCCACGAAAGAATTACGTCCGCCACAAATTAAATTTTTTTTTTTTTTTTTTTAAATAATAAAAAAACAATTTTTTGTTTTTGTTTTTGTCCTCTTCAGCTTCTCAGGCAAATCCTATAGTTGATGTAGATGCCCATATCGGCTGTTCAGATTTACTTTACAAAAGAGAAGTGTAGGATACTTCTCTTGTTGCCTCATTTGTATTTGACTTTATTAAATGTATTTATATTAGAAACACAACATGTGTATATAACAAAGGGTGCAAAGTCTGCAGGCAGTAGGAAACACATGGTTAAGTGTAGGGAGTAAAACTGATGGCAGTCTAAAGTTCAAGATTTTTGGAGCTCTTTGTTCAGTGGATCAGATGTTTGATGAAGCTCTGTGTCTATCTACCACCACTACTGTTTTCTGTTTATTTGTTACTGACTGTGGCAGGACACCTCTGCCTCTGTTTCACTTTATGTTGCTGGTAAATAATATGGTTGTAGTAGTAGGCCAAAGTTAAATTATTTAGTATGCACTAATTAAAGGGGCAGAGCTTTGAGACATTTTAGCTTTTATATTTTATAATATATATTTTTTGTAAGAACCACAATTAATAAATATATTTCAGTGAATAACTAATTGTTCAAATCTGTATATAAATATGTACATAAAGTGTTGTAATTATATTGTAAAATGGATGGATGGATGGACGTTTAAAACAAAACTGTTATTATTAATTAGTAAGTATACATTTTTTAGCCTTTTTAGAGAAAATCAAATCATTGTAGTAAATTGTGCAAATTACTCGATGATGTCATGGTGGCCACGCCCATAGTCACGCCCCCACCGCCACAGGTATCTTGGCAGTTTATGGGAAACACTGAACATGACGTTTGACAAACATATATATTCCATTCTTTCTTGACTCAAAACAAAACAGCGTTCATTAAGATTAAAAATGAATAATGTGACTAATCTAAATTAATCTAAAAAAAAATATTGTTCACTCTACAAGCTGTGCACTGATTATTTTTCAATAGTATTGTCTCTTGAGAAGATATAACATGTTTGCTAAAATGTGATGGTTTACTTTTATGAGATAAAGCAATATAACAATCTGATGCATACAAGTGACAACTTAAGTTATTTTTTTATTACAAGTTCTCCAATCAGTGCCTCATGACTGGAAGAAATGCACTGATCAATCAATCAATCAATCAATGTTTATTTATATAGCCCTAAATCACTAGTGTCTCAAAGGGCTGTACAAGCCACAACGACATCCTCGGTGTCGAGTGGGTCTGATATAATATTGTGAAAGTCCAACACATCAGCGAAAGTCCAGTCCATGGTGGGGCCAGCGGGAACCATCCCGAGTGGAGACGGGTCAGCAGCGTAGAGATGTCCCCATCTGATGGACAGGCTAGCGGTCCACCCCGGAGCAGAGTAGAAAAGAAAAGAAAAGAAACGGCAGATCAACTGGTCTAAAAAGGGAGTCTATTTAAAGGCTAGAGTATACAAATGAGTTTTAAGATGAGACTTAAATGCTTCTACTGAGGTAGCATCTCTAACTTTTACCGGGAGGGCATTCCATAGTATTGGAGCCCGAATAGAAAACGCTCTATAGCCCGCAGACTTTTTTTGGGCTCTGGGAATCACTAATAAGCCGGAGTTCTTTGAACGCAGATTTCTTGCCGGGACATATGGTACAATACAATCGTCAAGATAGGCAGGAGCTTGACCGTGTAGTATTTTATACGTAAGTAGTAAAACCTTAAAGTCGCATCTTAGGTGCACAGGAAGCCAGTGCAAGTGAGCCAGTATAGGCGTAATATGATCAAACTTTCTTGTTTTTGTCAAAAGTCTAGCAGCCGCATTTTGTACCATCTGTAATCTTTTAATGCTAGACATAGGGAGGCCCGAAAATAATACGTTACAGTAATCGAGACGAGATGTAACGAACGCATGGATAATGATCTCAGCATCGCTTGTGGACAAAATGGAACGAATTTTAGCGATATTACGGAGATGAAAGAAGGCCGTTTTAGTAACACTCTTAATGTGTGACTCAAACGAGAGAGTTGGGTCGAAGATAATACCCAGATTCTTTACCGAGTCGCCTTGTTTAATTGTTTGGTTGTCAAATGTTAAGGTGGTATTATTAAATAGATGTTGGTGTTGAGCAGGACCGATAATCAGCATTTCCGTTTTCTTAGCGTTGAGTTGCAAAAAGTTAGCGGACATCCATTGTTTAATTTCATTAAGACACGCCTCCAGCTGACTACAATCCGGCGTGTTGGTCAGCTTTAGGGGCATGTAGAGTTGGGTGTCATCAGCATAACAGTGAAAGCTAACACCGTATTTGCGTATAATGTCACCTAGCGGCAGCATGTAAATACTAAAGAGTGCAGGGCCAAGAACTGAACCCTGGGGAACTCCGCACGTTACCTTAACATAGTCCGAGGTCACATTGTTATGGGAGACACACTGCATCCTGTCAGTAAGATAAGAGTTAAACCAAGACAAGGCTAAGTCTGACATCCCAATACGCGTTTTGATACGCTCTAATAAAATATTATGATCAACAGTATCGAAAGCGGCGCTAAGATCAAGAAGCAGCAACATAGATGAAGCATCAGAATCCATCGTCAGCAATAGATCATTAGTCATTTTTGCGAGGGCTGTCTCCGTAGAGTGATTTGCCCTGAAACCGGATTGAAAAGGTTCATAGAGATTGTTAGTCACTAAGTGTTCATTTAGCTGCTGTGCGACAATTTTTTCGAGAATTTTCGAGATAAACGGTAGGTGGGACACCGGCCGGTAGTTCACCATGAGGTCAGGATCGAGGTTAGGTCTTTTGAGTAGAGGATGAATAACCGCTTTTTTGAATGCTAGAGGAACAGTACCAGAGGAAAGTGATAGGTTTATAATATTTAACACTGATGGACCTAATAAAACAAAAAGCTCCTTGATAAGTTTCCCAGGAATTGGGTCAAGTAAACATGTTGTTTGTTTTGTCCCATTTACACATTTTAACAATTCCTCCAATGTTATTTCATCAAAGAGAGAGAAACTATTTTGGAGGGCAATGTCCGTCGTATATACAGTCATATTTGTGTTAATAGAACCCAGTTGTGGCTGGGATGCATTGTCTTTAATCTCTTTTCTAATGAGTTCAATTTTCTTATTAAAGAAATTCATAAAGTCATCTGCTGAGTGGGTGGAGCTACTGGGAGGAGTCCCTTGTTGGGTTAGCGATGCTACTGTACTAAACAAAAATTTAGGATCATTTTTGTTGAGGTGGATGAGATTTGAGTAATATTTAGCTTTAGCTGAGGTAAGCATGCGTTTATAAGTTATTAAACTATCACTCCATGCTTGATGGAAAACCTCAAGTTTAGTCGCACGCCATTTGCGTTCCAGCTTTCTACATGATAATTTCTGGGCTTTAGTTTCTTCTGTAAACCATGGGGTACGCCTTTTAGGGGCCCTTTTTAGCTTTAGCGGTGCTACAATATCAATGGTGTCGCGCAGGGCGTCGTTAAAGTTGTTAGTGAGGTTATCAATAGAGCCCACATAATTTGGGAAATGTGCCATTACTGAAGGCAGTAGGTCAGTAAGAGTCGTCGTTGTGGCAGTATTAATGTTGCGGCTGCTATAGTAGTTATTATTATTATTATTAGTTTGTTGACAATGAGTCCGAACTTCGAATTTTATAAGGTAATGATCGGACATTACTTTAGTGTACGGGAGTATCGTAACTTTAGAGGTGGTGACACCCCTGACAAGCACTAGATCTATCGTATTACCGTTGCGATGCGTGGGTTCATTTATTACTTGTGTAAGACCACAGCTATCAATTATAGTCTGGAGCGCCACGCATGGAGGGTCCGATGGGGTATTCATGTGGATGTTAAAGTCTCCCATTATGATTATATTGTCGGCGTGCGTCACTAGATCAGCAACGAACTCTGAAAATTCATTGATAAAGTCCGAATAGGGCCCAGGGGGGCGGTAGATGACAGCCAGGTGGAGAGGCAGCGGTGTGACAAACCTCATAGTGAGCACCTCAAACGAGTTATATTTATTATTTAGGTCCGAGGTAAGGCTAAAGTTTTTGTTGTATATTAGTGCAACACCCCCACCCCTTTTAATGGGGCGGGCAATATGCGTTCCCGCATAGCCAGGAGGAGACGCCTCACCCAGCGCAAAAAATTCGTCTGGTTTGAGCCAGGTCTCGGCTAGACCAACGACATCAAGATTGTTGTCTCTGATGACTTCATTAACTAATAACGTTTTGGAAGACAATGACCTTATGTTTAAAAAGCCCATATTATAGGTAGTGGGCTGTTTTGAGGAGTTTTTGTTGAAAGTATCCGTAGTAGCAATATTAATAATGTTACGTTTATTATGCATAGTGCACTTTAAATAATTTCGACCATATCTAGGAATTGATATGACAGGAATTTTTAGATTGTTTGCCACCTCAGTAAAATGCATGTCCACCTCTGACGCAGAAAAAACATTATGTGAGTTGTATATTATTCTAGAAGAATTGCTATGTGTGCAGGGATTATCCAGCCTGGCGCTGGCTAGTTCTAGCTTAACAGACTCCTTATTAGCGCTTCTTTGTGGATTAGCATTTAGCTTTTTCGTTAGCCCCGCTAACAACAAAGCATTTAGCTTTGTTGTTAGCCCCGCCCGACACCCCCGCTTCTGCTTCCGAGCGCACCGCTTACGTCTCTTTCGCTGACCGGCTCCGCTGGTAGTCGACGCCGCTGCTTCAAAGGCCACTGCTGGATGTAGCTCGCGAAGAATTCCCAAGCTAGCGAGTAGGTCCATCGTACACGCATCTATCAGCCCAAAATGGCCCGATCTCTCCACATCCAGAATTGTAAGTCGGTCGTAAGTGATCACGGAGTGAACACGCTGTGAGCCAGCCATGAAATTGACTGAATTGAGGGGTATTTTTGCCCTCACTTCCAGGAGCGCTCGCACGAAGCCGCTGCTCTGAAGCGCAGCCATCTTGGATCAAGATGTAAAAGTACCGTCGCTGGGTTTTTATCTACTAGTGTATTTAGAAGGGAACTGCACTTTTTGGGGGAAATTTTGTCTATCATTCACAATCCTTATGTAAGACAAGATCACATATGTTTTTATTTTTTCATTCATTCTAAGTCTTAAATAAACATTAGTAAAAGTCAGCTAACATTGGAGTCAATGGAAATCGCTTTATTCCGCCCTAAAGCGATCTTAAAAAGCTCCATCAATGTTTTCTATACACGCTGCAAGTATACATGCAATGTAGTAATATTCATAATAACATGTAATATTTACATATTTTGCTCATTTTAAGCATACATCCGTGTATTCATTTCACAGACGCATGACAATGTTCGCTTTTTCCTTCAACAACAACAACACTACTAATCATGCAGACTTCATGAGGGACAACAATGACTACTTTTGGACAAATGACGATCCAGAAACTTATATTTTTGAGTCTGGACATAAGGAGGATGAGCTACAAATTTTAGAAGCTGTATGCTCAACAGAGCCATCTTTAGTAAAACACTAAGCATCATGTAGCAGCATTGCTAAGTGCTAAACAAGAAATACAAACTATGAACATAATAAAACAATCACTTACTGTACAATGTCTGCTCTCATTGGGATGTCGACTGATAGGATGTTCATATATTCTCCTTTGGATTAGGAATTAATCATAAACCTTAAAGGGTTCAAAAAATAAAAGGGAGGTGCAAAGAGCGTTCTTTTGTGTCTTTCTTGCTATCTCCAGGTATAAGTTGAATGTGTTTTTACGCATCCGCACCCAAGTTATGGAACTCTCCCACCTGAGTTGCGAGCCATCATGGAGCTAGAAGCTTTTAAATCTCAACTAAAAACATAATTGTTTGAATTGGAATTTTAACAAACAATTGCTATAAGTATTTATGTTTTACTGTTTTTAATGTGAGTGGTTTTACTTGCTTTCAAATTATTTGTTCTGTAGAGCAGTGGTCCCCAACCTTTTTGTAGCTGCGGACCGGTCAACGCTTGAAAACTTGTCCCACGGACCGGGGGGTGTGTGAAATTTAAAAAAAAAAGTGTTTTATTTATTTTTTTCATAAAGAAATACAATCATGTGTGCTTACAGACTGTATCCCTGCAGACTGTATTGATCTATATTGATATACAATGTATATATTGTGTTTTTTATGTTGATTTAATAAAAAAAAAAATTTTTTTTTTTTTTTTTTTTTAAATTTCTTGTACGGCCCGGTACCAATCGGTCCGCGGACTGGTACCGGGCCGCGGCCCGGTGGTTGGGGACCACTGCTGTAGAGCACTTTGTGCACCATCGTGATGTTGTAAGGTGCTACACAAATAAACCTCGATTGAACCTTCTACTATCCAGGTGAGAGGCACGATTTATAACCTAGAATTAACTTTCACCACCTCAGAAGTGATCAGAATGGAGCAGCTCAGTATGTCAATATAGCAGCACAAGCTAGTTAGTGCTCTGTGATCACTGCGCGGCTAAAAGTAGTTCCTCGACATTAGCGCTTATAATAACATCGTTAAAACTTGGTTAACATTCAGGTCAGGAGATGTAAATAGAGTATTGGTTGGTATGGGTGCATTAGAGTACTCCCATTAGCTGCATTGTTCGTCACCTCCTACTTGCCGTATTTTACGACTTAGAATGCATAAAAAAGAGAAAAATGTGTTCTTGTCTTACATAGGGATTGTGAATAATAGGCAAAATGTACGAGGGGCCGTTAGGGACATTATTCAGAATTACCTCTTACATACACTACTGAAATGCTCTCACATAAACAACTGAAATGTTTTTCTCTCACACACACTACTGAAACACTCTTATACACACTACTGAAATGCTCTCACTTAAAACAACTGAAATGTTCTTCTCTCTCACACACTACTGAAACAGTCTTATAAACACTACTGAAATTCTCTCACACACACTACTGAAACAGTCTTATAAACACTACTGAAATTCTCTCACACACACTACTGAAACAGTCTTATAAACACTACTGAAATTCTCTCTCACACACTACTGAAACAGTCTTATAAACATTACTGAAATTCTCTCACACACACTACTGAAACAGTCTTATAAACACTACTGAAATTCTCTCACATACACTACTGAAATGCTTTCACATACACTACTGAAAAGCTCTCACATACACTACTGAAATGCTTTCACATACACTACTGAAAAGCTCTCACATACACTACTGAAATGCTTTCACATACACTACTGAAAAGCTCTCACATACACTACTGAAAAGCTCTCACATACACTACTGAAAAGCTCTCACATACACTACTGAAATGCTTTCACATACACTACTGAAAAGCTCTCACATACACTACTGAAATGCTTTCACATACACTACTGAAAAGCTCTCACATACACTACTGAAAAGCTCTCACATACACTACTGAAAAGCTCTCACATACACTACTGAAATGCTTTCACATACACTACTGAAATGCTTTCACATACACTACTGAAAAGCTCTCACATACACTACTGAAAAGCTCTCACATACACTACTGAAATGCTGTCACATACACTTCTGAAATGCTCTCACATAAACAACTAAAATGTTTTTCTCTCACGCACACACACGTGCGTGTGAGAGACAACAATTTCAGTAGTATGTGTGCAAAGATTTCAGTTATGTGTATGAGAGCATCTTACCAGTGTTTATGAGAGAGGTTGCATTCCAGTTTAGGTCACCAACAATGCACGCACCTTTTCAGATAAGTTTTTTTTTTTTGTGTGTGTGTATAAGAGTGTTTCAGTAGTGTGTATAAGAGTGTTTCAGTAGTGTGTGTGAGAGAGAAAAACATTTCAGTTGTTTCTGTGAGAGCATTTCAGTAGTGTATGTAGGAGGTAATTCTGAATAATGTCCCTAACGGCCCCTCATAAAAATGTGCAGTTGCACTCTAAGTTATTTGTGGGATACATTGTGGTCATCTTCAACAAAGTTTTTACCTCCTCCAGCATCAAGTCCCAGTCTTCTGTTTCCAGGTGATCTCCTCCATGTTTGATATTCACAACAATGTTTGGTTCATGTTCTGTAAAGACAACACACTATTCAAGGCTACTCCACTTCCTGTCCAACTCATCCCCCCTCAGACCCGCCTCTCTGCTTCCTCTCCAATCCGTCCTCCTTAATTGAGCTGATCTCGCCCGGCCCGCCGCCTTCCCCCGTCCTCGCTGTTTCACAAGCGCGGTCTTGACCTTGACAGCTCCCCAGTCCGCGCCGTCTAATCTCCCGCGCTGATACGCTATCTCTTTACCATGCTAATGGGCCTTTAACCGCCCGCCTCCGTGCGCCATCAGCACTTTATCAAATAGACTCCAGAGCGCCGAGAGAGTCTGATTAGACGTGTGCTCGCCACGGAACCGCCCCCCGCTCAACCCCATCCGTCCATCACGCACGCCGCCGAGGGCGTATGAACAACAGCAGCCGGGCGAGTACCGCTGATGTGATGAGGTCCGATTAGAAGCGAGAGGGTGAAAGAGCCTGTCTATGGGGGAATGAGTGCAATTAGAGCACACACACACACACACACA
Organism: Entelurus aequoreus; assembly: GCF_033978785.1. NCBI lineage: Eukaryota > Metazoa > Chordata > Actinopteri > Syngnathiformes > Syngnathidae > Entelurus > Entelurus aequoreus. Next base: position 60,255,952 of record NC_084739.1, read on the forward strand.
CACACACACACACACACACACACACACACACACACACACACACACACACACACACACACACACACACACACCGCGCAGTACTGCAAGGTGACCTGTGCTATACGTTGTACTTTAAATGACTACTTTGGTTACGTTGACGCGCACTGAAAGGAGCCATTAAAGCGTCTCAATCCGAAAGTACACAATGCGCACATAGCACGCGCACAATGGCACGCGTGGATGTGCACAATTTGTTTGCCGAATGTACAGTACCTATTTTCGCCGCCGCTTCCTTCAGCTTCTCGACGTACTTCAGGACACCGGCCAGAGGCACCCTGCTGTCCGCGCTGTAGGCCGTCAGCAGCATGGACGGGTAGCGCTAACACACGCACACACAAACACAAATACACAGGTTATCATTTGGAATGGGGACCAAGTTTCTGATCATCACTTTCTACAGGTTGTGGAGGCATAAAAAAAAAGAGGTAAAATGGCCACTGCCCAGTTAGCTCATACACGTCTTTAAAGGCCTACTGAAACCCACTACTACCGACCACGCAATCTGATAGTTTATATATCAATGATGAAATCTTAACATTATAACACATGCCAATACGGCCGGGTTAACTTATAAAGTGACATTTTAAATTTGCCGCTAAACTTCCGGTTCGAAACGCCTCTGAGGATGACGTATGCGCGTGACGTAGCCCGGCGAACACGGGTATGCCTTCCACATTGAAGCCAATACGAAAAAGCTCTGTTTTCATTTCATAATTCCACAGTATTCTGGACATCTGTGTTCGTGAATCTGTTTCAATCATGTTCATTGCATTATGGAGAAGGAAGCTGAGCAAGCAAAGAAGAAAGTTGTCGGTGCGAAATGGACGTATTTTTTGAACGTAGTCAGCCACAACAGTACACAGCCGGCGCTTCTTTGTTTACATTCCCGAAAGATGCAGTCAAGATGGAAGAACTCGGATAACAGAGACTCTAACCAGGAGGACATTTGACTTGGATACACAGACGCCTGTAGAGAACTGGGACAACACAGACTCTTACCAGGATTACTTTGATTTGGATGACAAAGACGCAGACGTGCTACTGTGAGTATGCAGCTTTGGCTTTTTTTTGCGTATGTACGTAACTTTTTTAAAATATATAAGCTTTATGAACCTTGGGTTAGGTGAACGGTCTTTTGGGCTGAGTGATTGTGTGTGTTGATCATGTGTTTGAATTGTATTGGCGTGTTCTATGGAGCTAGGAGCTAGCAGAGGAGCTAGCATAACACGTACCGTACCTACGTGCGCGTCACGTACGTAACTTTTTAAAAATATATAAGCTTTATGAACCTTGGGTTAGGTAAACGGTCTTTTGGGCTGAGTGATTGTGTGTGTTGATCAGGTGTTTGAATTGTATTGGCGTGTTCTATGGAGCTAGGAGCTAGCAGAGGAGCTAGGAGCTAGCATAACAAACACGCAGGTGTTATTATGCAGGATTAATTTGTGGCATATTAAATATAAGCCTGGTTGTGTTGTGGCTAATAGAGTATATATATGTCTTGTGTTTATTTACTGTTGTAGTCATTCCCAGCTGAATATCAGGTCACCCCCGGCTCTCACAGCATCTTCCCTATCTGAATAGCTTCAACTCCCCACTAGTCCTTCACTTGCACTTTACTCATTCACAAATCTTTCATCCTCGCTCAAATTAATGGGGAAATTGTCGCTTTCTCGGTCCGAATCTCTCTCACTTCATGCGGCCATCATTGTAAACAATAGGGAACTTTGCGTATATGTTCAACTGACTACGTCACGCTACTTCCGGTAGGGGCAAGCCTTTTTTTAATCAGATACCAAAAGTTGCAATCTTTATCGTCGTTGTTCTCTACTAAATCCTTTCAGCAAAAATATGGCAATATCGCGAAATGATCAAGTATGACACATAGAATAGATCTGCTATCCCCGTTTAAATAAAAAAAAATCATTTCAGTAGGCCTTTAAATCTCTGGATTGATGAAGTAATGTGCTCATCATTCTTACGGGGGACCCTGGGGAAAAAGAGTTAATATGGTTCACGGGGACCAAATTTAAATAATTTTGCATAATTCACACAAATTAGTACGTGACTACTGAGGACCATTAAAAAAAAAAAAAAAGTTAAAATTAAATATGACATGATCACTTAGGCATCTTCAGAATGGATCTAAATATCATTTAAAAAGGTTTCTCTTTAGGGGACCTGTTTTTTTGTCCCCATACAGTCAGAGGTCCCCTAAAGGTGACTGTGTAAACCAGGGGTGTCAAACTCAAAGACAGAGTGGGCCAAAATTTCAAACTGAACAAAGCCGTGGGCCAAGGTTGAACAAATTAACCTTTTAGTAGGGACCCAAACAAGTTTTGCAATGAATATTGAACAAGCAAGACTTATATAACTTTATAGTGCGTGCAAAATCGAGTTTCAAATAATAATAATAATAATTAAAAAATATCAATGGCATATCAAATCAAATTTAAATAAAAATGTAATGCCTATTTTATATTTGCAGCCTTCTGAGGCAAATATCAAAATAAACGCTTTCCACAGGCTAATACATTTGAAAATAAAATAACAATGAATGAATCAAACATTCAAACCTTGAAGAAGCAAAAGAAAGTCCATGAATAAAACGCTAATTATTGCTACACTGATTTGTTTTAACACTGAATATGGAACAAACAACGCTTATATAACTTAATAGTGCAAAATCAACTTTCAAAAAACAAACGAAAAAACATCAATGGTATATTAAATAAAATTTAAATAAAAAATTGAATGCCTCTTTTCTATTTGCAGCCTTCTGAGGTAAATATCATTAACTTGGTGGGCGGGGGCGGAGTTTGGTGGTGGCGGGGGTGTATATTGTAGCGTCCCGGAAGAGTTAGTGCTGCAAGGGGTTCTGGGTATTTGTTCTGTTGTCTTTATGTTGTGTTACGGTGCGGATTTTCTCCCGAAATGTGTTTGTCATTCTTGTTTGGTGTGGGTTCACAGTGTGGCACATATTTGTAACAGTGTTAAAGTTGTTTATACGTCCACCCTCAGTGTGACCTGTATGGCTGTCGATCAAGTATGACCTGAATTCACATATGTGTGTGTATAAGCTGCATGTAATATGTGGCTGGGCCGGCACGCTGTTTGTATGGAGGAAAAGCTGACATGACGACAGGTTGTAGAGGACGTTGAAGGCCGTGCCTTTAAGGCACACCCCCAATAATGTTGACCGGGAGAATGGTTGCCCCGGGAGATTTTCGGGAGGGGCACTGAAAATCGGGAGTGTCCCGGGAAAATCGGGAGGGTTGGCAAGTATGAGTATTAGCGGTGAATGCGGTGTTACAGCGGCACTGCCGCTGTATAATACCGGCGGGCAGCTCTAATGTTAATTTGATATTGCCTCAAGGGCCAAATTAAATTGCACCGCGGGCCAGAGTTTGACACCCATGGTGTAAACAGAGCGATGTCCCCATTAAGTAAGCATTGCCAGAACACACACACACACACACACACACCAGAAAGTGACGTAGTGTTAAATCATGAGAATAACACGGAAATACACAATAACTTCAAATTTGTTCCAAATATACACCAAAAGAAATGAAGTGGTCGATCTATGACTTCTAGTAATGATGCTATGTGACAATAGGTGGTGTTAGTCTTTTCCCCCCCTGAAGAGCAATGCTGTAAAATAGACATTAGGGGGCAACCGTGAGTCAAAATGATGGCAAAAATGAATGTTAAAGGAGCCATATGTAAAATTTAATGTCAAGTTGTCATTAAATGGCCCTGATATGTCAAAAGGCATTAATAAATCATGTTCTTTTCGAATAATTTTATAACCGATAACGGTAGTTCAGCCAGATATGCTCATTTCAAAATGAGATTTACAGCCCCGAAATATTGTTTTCATTTCAATGCCCCGCCCTCCACCGTTTGACCAGTTAGAAAGTCAGTGAATGTGTCACATCCAGAGGTTGCCAGTTACGCACCACTCTCTTCGTTGATCTACTGCCACTGGTAAAGTTACTAAACATGTCAGACCTTAGTCAATCTAAAAGGCGTCGTTACGATTATCAACTTATTCACGACAAAGCCAGGAACAAAACAAGGATTTGTATGGGGATGCCTTTGAAAGATGGAGACGATTGAAGGTGGAGACGATTTTTTAATCTGACGCCAAATTTGGGTATGTGTGCGCCAGCTAGTGGTACACCAAGAATCACTTAAATAATGAATCAAACATTTTTTTTTTTAAGTACAGTGTTTTATGTTCCTATATTCAATCACAGCGCTACTGTAAAAACTGTTATGTTACAGTGGCCAAAAACATTAAAGGCCTACTGAAACCCACTACTACCGACCACGCAGTCTGATAGTTTATATATCAATGATGAAATCTTAACATTATAACACATGCCAATACGGCCGGGTTAACTTATAAAGTGACATTTTAAATTTGCCGCTAAACTTCCGGTTCGAAACGCCTCTGAGGATGACGTATGCGTGTGACGTAGCCCGGCGAACACGGGTATGCCTTCCACATTGAAGCCAATACGAAAAAGCTCTGTTTTCATTTCATAATTCCACAGTATTCTGGACATCTGTGTTCATGAATCTGTTTCAATCATGTTCATTGCATTATGGAGAAGGAAGCTGGGCAAGCAAAGAAGAAAGTTGTCGGTGCGAAATGGACGTATTTTTCGAACGTAGTCAGCCACAACAGTACACAGCCGGCGCTTCTTTGTTTACATTCCCGAAAGATGCAGTCAAGATGGAAGAACTCGGATAACAGAGACTCTAACCAGGAGGACTTTTGACTTCGATACACAGACGCCTGTAGAGAACTGGGACAACACAGACTCTTACCAGGATTACTTTGATTTGGATGACAAAGACGCAGACGTGCTACTGTGAGTATGCAGCTTTGGCTTCTAAACATTTGATCGCTTGACCGTATGTGCGCAACTTTTTTTTGCGTATGTACGTAACTTTTTTAAAATATATAAGCTTTATGAACCTTGGGTTAGGTGAACGGTCTTTTGGGCTGAGTGATTGTGTGTGTTGATCAGGTGTTTGAATTGTATTGGCGTGTTCTATGGAGCTAGGAGCTAGCATAGGAGCTAGGAGCTAGCATAACACGTACCATATGTGCGCGTCACGTACGTAACTTTTTAAAAATATATAAGCTTTATGAACCTTGGGTTAGGTGAACGGTCTTTTGGGCTGAGTGATTGTGTGTGTTGATCAGGTGTTTGAATTGTATTGGCGTGTTCTATGGAGCTAGGAGCTAGCATAGGAGCTAGGAGCTAGCATAACACGTACCGTACCGTACGTGTGCGTCACGTACGTAACTTTTTAAAAATATATAAGCTTTATGAACCTTGGGTTAGGTGAACGGTCTTTTGGGCTGAGTGATTGTGTGTGTTGATCAGGTGTTTGAATTGTATTGGCGTGTTCTATGGAGCTAGGAGCTAGCAGAGGAGCTAGGAGCTAGCGTAACAAACACGCAGGTGTTATTATGCAGGATTAATTTGTGGCATATTAAATATAAGCCTGGTTGTGTTGTGGCTAATAGAGTATATATATGTCTTGTGTTTATTTACTGTTGTAGTCATTCCCAGCTGAATATCAGGTCACCCCCGGCTCTCACAGCATCTTCCCTATCTGAATAGCTTCAACTCCCCACTAGTCCTTCACTTGCACTTTACTCATCCACAAATCTTTCATCCTCGCTCAAATTAATGGGGAAATGGTCGCTTTCTCGGTCCGAATCTCTCTCACTTCATGCGGCCATCATTGTAAACAATAGGGAACTTTGCGTATATGTTCAACTGACTACGTCACGCTACTTCCGGTAGGGGCAAGCCTTTTTTTTATCAGATACCAAAAGTTGCAATCTTTATCGTCGTTGTTCTATACTAAATCCTTTCAGCAAAAATATGGCAATATCGCGAAATGATCAATTATGACACATAGAATAGATCTGCTATCCCCGTTTAAATAAAAAAAATTCATTTCAGTAGGCCTTTAAATATACATTAGGGGGCAGTGATGGGTCGATAGTCAGAGTCCTGTATAGAGCATGGCCAACTCAACAGGCGCCATGTTTGCTACCAAGGACGTGCACGGCTGTTCCTGGACACATGCAATTGCTGTCGTTTTGATGTTAGTTTTTCTGACAAAATGAACCAAATTAATACGTCCATATACATACTTCAGCTTATAAACTTACAATAAAACATGCTTTTATTTTGTGAAAGTATAATTTTGCCACGCACTCTGTTGCCACATTCCTTCACTTGCCATACTTGTCTTCTTTCCGGGTTGTGGGGAAAGCCGTGTACAAGCTTTGCACAATTCTCGCGAGTGGAGCATCCCCAAGTCGCACAACAGGGCATTTTTACACGCCGAAAAACTAGCGAGGAAGCGCCACAAACACATGGCATCAGCTCAAAGTTGGCAGCAGTCATGATGCCCTGTGGTCACGTGAGTGCCTTTTGACCAATCATTGAGGAGATCGCCTGAAACCGACTCTGGGTATTGTGTCTGATTATTGTTTAGTGTTACGATTACAAACTAGACCTGGGGTGTCCAGAGGCTTAAAATTGAAGGATGTGGGGGCTACTTTGATACATTTGTGTACATTAATGATACTAAAAACAATCTAATGTAGGTCAATGATTATATGCAAAAAAATCCACAACTTAGCTTTATATTACACAGTAGGTAACACAGCAAATTAGATCTAATCCAACCCCCCCAGAGATGTTTAATTTCTTCTTATAATTGTAATTGACTAATATTATTCCACCAACTAAAACCTTGTGAGGGCTTTGCCAAGTGCGATGACTTTCCATACCTAGCTGGACATTCGTAAACCAGTTCACCAAAAAAGTATGCTTGGAAATCAACAAATGCCTTATACAGCAAGACGCACAGGTCGTCCGCCATTTGGTTTTCTAGTTCCCATTTTTTGGCAGATAGGAGCCACTTCTATGTTTTCTTAGTTTTTTACATTTTCGAATCTGGAATTTGTCTATTTTGACAGTAGAATGTGTCGCGAGCCAATAAAAACAAGCTGTGGGCTAAAGTTAGGACAACCCCTAAACAAGACATAAGTTGGCAGTAATGAGCACATATTGTCTTCTAATTGACTAGTAATGCTACCAATCAGACATTAGCTGGCAGTAATGAGTATTTATCATATTCTAATTGACGAGTATTGCTGCCAAAAAGACATTAGGTGGCAGTAATGAGTATTTATCCTCTTCTAATTGACTAGTAATGCTACCAATTAGACATTAGGTGGCAGTAATGAGTATGTATTGTCTTTCAATTGACTAGTAATGCTATCAATCAGTCATTAGGTGGCAGTAATGAGTATGTATTGTCTTTCAATTGACTAGTAATGCTAACAATCATTCATTAGGTGGCAGTAATGAGTATGTATCGGCTTCTAATTGACTAGTAATGCTATCAATCAGACATTAGGTGGCAGTAATGAGTATGTATCGGCTTCTAATTGACTAGTAATGCTAACAATCATTCATTAGGTGGCAGTAATGAGTATGTATCGGCTTGTAATTGACTAGTAATGCTATCAATCAGACGTTAGGTGGCAGTAATGAGTATGTATTGTCTTTCAATTGACTAGTAATGCTATCAATCAGACATTAGGTGGCAGTAATGAGTATCATATTCTAATTGACTAGTAATGCTATCAATCATACATTAAGTGGCAGTAATGAGGTATGTATTGTCTTCTAATTGACTAGTAATGCTATCAATCAGACATTAGGTGGCAGTAATGAGTATGTATCATATTCTAATTGACTAGTATTGCTACCAATCAGACATTAGGTGGCAGTAATGAGTATTTATCATCTTCTAATTGACTAGTAATGCTACCAATTAGACATTACGTGGCAGTAATGAGTATGTATTGTCTTCTAATTGACTAGTAATGCTATCAATCAGACATTAGGTGGCAGTAATGAGTATGTATCGACTTCTAATTGACTAGTAATGCTAACAATCATTCATTTTGTGGCAGTAATGAGTATGTATCGGCTTCTAATTGACTAGTAATGCTATCAACCATTCATTAGGTGGCAGTAATGAGTATGTATCGGCTTCTAATTGACTAGTAATGCTATCAATCATTCATTAGGTGGCAGTAATGAGTATGTGTCGGCTTCTAATTGACTAGTAATGCTATCAATCATTCATTAGGTGGCAGTAATGAGTATGTATCGGCTTCTAATTGACTAGTAATGCTATCAATCAGACGTTAGGTGGCAGTAATGAGTATCTATTGTCTTTCAATTGACTAGTAATGCTATCAATCAGACATTAGGTGGCAGTAATGAGTATTTATCATATTCTAATTGACTAGTAATGCTATCAATCAGACATTAGGTGGCAGTAATGAGTATGTATCCTATTCTAATTGACTAGTATTGCTACCAATCAGACATTAGGTGGCAGTAATGAGTATTTATCATCTTCTAATTGACTAGTATTGCTACCAATTAGACATTAGGTGGCAGTAATGAGTATGTATTGTCTTCTAATTGACTAGTAATGCTATCAATCAGACATTAGGTGGCAGTAATGAGTATGTATCGACTTCTAATTGACTAGTAATGCTAACAATCATTCATTAGGTGGCAGTAATGAGTATGTATCATATTCTAATTGACGATTAATGCTATCAATCAGTCATTAGGTGGCAGTAATGAGTATGTATTGTCTTCTAATTGACTAGTAATGCTACCAATCAGACATTAGGTGGCAGTAATGAGTATGTATTGTCTTCTAATTGACTAGTAATGCTATCAATCAGACATTAGGTGGCAGTAATGAGTATGTATCGACTTCTAATTCAGTGGTCCCCAACCTTTTTGTAGCTGCGGACCGGTCAACGCTTGAAAATTTGTCCCACGGACCGGGGGGTATTTAAAAAAAGAAAAAAAAAATTATTATTATTTTTTTTTTTACATAAATAAATACAATCATGTGTGTTTACGGACTGTATCCCTGCAGACTGTATTGATCTATATTGATATATAATGTATATATTGTGATTTTTATGTTGATTTCATTAAAAAAAAACAAAAAAACAGTGGTCCGTGGACCTGTGGTTGTGGACCACTGTTCTAATTGACTAGTAATGCTAACAATCATTCATTAGGTGGCAGTAATGAGTATGTATCGGCTTCTAATTGACTAGTAATGCTATCAATCATTCATTAGGTGGCAGTAATGAGTATGTATCGGCTTCTAATTGACTAGTAATGCTATCAATCATTCATTAGGTGGCAGTAATGAGTATGTATCGGCTTCTAATTGACTAGTAATGCTATCAATCAGACGTTAGGTGGCAGTAATGAGTATTTATTGTCTTTCAATTGACTAGTAATGCTATCAATCAGACATTAGGTGGCAGTAATGAGTATTTATCATATTCTAATTGACTAGTAATGCTATCAATCAGACATTAAGTGGCAGTAATGAGTATGTATTGTCTTCTAATTGACTAGTAATGCTATCAATCAGACATTAGGTGGCAGTAATGAGTATGTATCGACTTCTAATTGACTAGTAATGCTAACAATCATTCAATAGGTGGCAGTAATGAGTATGTATCGGCTTCTAATTGACTAGTAATGCTATCAATCATTCATTAGGTGGCAGTAATGAGTATGTATCGGCTTCTGATTGACTAGTAATGCTATCAATCATTCATTAGGTGGCAGTAATGAGTATGTATCGGCTTCTAATTGACTAGTAATGCTATCAATGATTTATTAGGTGGCAGTAATGAGTATGTATCGGCTTCTAATTGACTAGTAATGCTATCAATCAGACGTTAGTTGGCAGTAATGAGTATCTATTGTCTTTCAATTGACTAGTAATGCTATCAATCAGACATTAGGTGGCAGTAATGAGTATTTATCATATTCTAATTGACTAGTAATGCTATCAATTAGACATTAAGTGGCAGTAATGAGTATGTATTGTCTTCTAATTGACTAGTAATGCTATCAATCAGACATTAGGTGGCAGTAATGAGTATGTATCATATTCTAATTGACTAGTAATGCTACCAATTAGACATTAGGTGGCAGTAATGAGTATGTATTGTCTTCTAATTGACCATTAATGCTATCAATCAGTCATTACGTAGCAGTAATGAGTATGTATTGTCTTCTAATTGACTAGTAATGCTACCAATCAGACATTAGGTGGCAGTAATGAGTATGTATTGTCTTCTAATTGACTAGTAATGCTACCAATCAGACATTAGGTGGCAGTAATGAAGTATGTATTGTCTTCTAATTGACTAGTAATGCTACCAATCAGACATTAGGTGGCAGTAATGAGTATGTATTGTCTTCTAATTGACTAGTAATGCTATCAATCAGACATTAGGTGGCAGTAATGAGTATGTATTGTCTTTCAATTGACTAGTAATGCTATCAATCAGACATTAGGTGGCAGTAATGCGTATGTATTGTCTTTCAATTGACTAGTAATGCTATCAATCAGACATTAGGTGGCAGTAATAAATATTATTTGCTTCTAATTGATAAATAATGTTAGGTGGCAGTAATGAATATTTTTGCTTCTAATTGACTTGTAATATTAAAAAAACGGACATTAGGTGGCAGTAATAAGTATTTTTTGCTTCTAATTGATTAATAATGTTAGGTGTCATTTAGTATTTTTTGCTTCTTACTTGATGAGTCATGTTACAAACCAGACTTTAGGTGGCAGTAATGAGTATGTATCATTTCCTAATTGACTAGTAATGCTATCAATTAGACATTAGGCGGCTGTAATGAACATTTTTTGCTTCTAATTTACTAGTAATGTTACAAACCGGACATAAGGTGGCAGTAATGAGTATTTTTTGCTTCGAATTCATGAGTAATGTTAAACTAGACTTAAGGTGGCAATAATGACTACGTATCATCTTCTAATTGACTAGTAATGCAATCAATCAGACATTAGGTGGCAGTAATGAGTACATTTCATCTTCTAATTGACTAGCAATGCAATCAATCAGACATTAGGTGGCAGTAATGAGTATGTATCGGCTTCTAAATGAGTAGTTATGCAATCAATCAGACTTTAACTTAAAGTTAAAGTACCAATGATTGTCACACACACACACTAGGTGTGGTGAAATTATTCTCTGCATTTGACCCATCACCCTTGATCACCCCCTGAGAGGTGAGGGGAGCAGTGAGCAGCAGCGGTGCCCACGCCCGGGAATCACTTTGGTGATTTAACCCCCAATTCCAACCCTCGATGCTGAGTGTCAAACAGGGAAGTGATGGGTCCCATTTTTATAGTCTTTGGTATGACTCGGCCGGGGTTTGAACTTACGACCTACCGATCTCAGGGCGGACACTCCAACCACAAGGCCACTTTAGGTGGCAGTAATGAATATTTTTGCTTCTAATTGATGAGTAATGTTACAAACTAGACTTTAGGTGGCAGTAATGAGTACGTATCATCTTCTAATTGACTAGTAATGCAATCAATCAGACATTAGGTGGCAGTAATGAGTACATATCTTCTAATTGACTAGTAATGCTATCAATTAGACATAAGGTGGCAGTAATAAATATTTTTTGCTTTGAATTGATGAATAATGTTAGGTGTCTGAGTATTTTTTGCTTCTAATTGATGAGTAATATTAAAGTTCAAACATTAGGTGGCAGTAATGAATATTTTTGCTTCATAATTAACTAGTAATGTTACAAACCGGACATTGGGTGGAAGTAATGAATATTTTTGCTTCATAATTAACTAGTAATGTTACAAACCGGCAGGGGCGCCGCTAGGGATTTTGGGCCCCATGAAAAGAATCTTTACAGGGCCCCCAACACAGCGGCAACATTTTTTGATGCTATTTTACATACAATTATGCATTTTAATGGTATTTTTGACTATCATTACCATATTTTTGAAAGAAGAACAGCATCACAGTTGACATGTACAGTAGAGGGGAGATCAACTATTATTGAATAAGAACAGCTTGATAAATGTTTGACTGGATTGATTATTTAACTAATATAGCAGTAAAATGTAAAAATCCAGAGTTTTCTTGAGCTAACATGGTGAGAAAAGTGAGCTAGCTTATTACCACAGACAGGGACAAAGTTAATATGCATAACTTTCCACCACAACTAACAAACCCACCTTTTTTTTGGAAATATTGGGTGACATATTGTCGACCCTTCAACTCCTTCTCCTCTCTTATTTTCTTTTCCTTTCTTTTTTGGCTGCCTGATTTTTGAGGCATACTGCTGTCTCCTCCGCTTTGCCCGCTGTGGCGCTGTCTGTGACAAATCGCCGGTGCTCTACCTGCAGCTGATCCAGTCGGACTGAACCATTTTACGTAAATAGAGGGGGGAAGGGAGGGCCCTGTATGTGTTGATGCTTCCAAAACAAATAAAGGTATTGTTACCAGGACATGGAAAATAAAACATGTGTGATTATATGTTAGTTAATAACTTAGTGTCATTATTTTTTCTGTATTATAATTTCATCATCATCAGGGGCCTCTCTGGGCCCCCCTCCATCATGGGCCCCTAGAATCCGTCTCCTTACCCCCCCTTTTCGGCGCCCCTGCAAACCGGACATTAGGTGGCAGTAATGAATATTTTTGCTTGATAATTAACTAGTAATGTTACAAACCGAACATTAGGTGGAAGTAATGAATATTTTTGCTTGATAATTAACTAGTAATGTTACAAACCGGACATTAGGTGGCAGTAATGAATATTTTTGCTTGATAATTAACTAGTAATGTTACAAACCGGACATTAGGTGGCAGTAATGAATATTTTTGCTTGATAGTTAACTAGTAATGTTACAAACCGGACATTAGGTGGCAGTAATGAATATTTTTGCTTGATAGTTAACTAGTAATGTTACAAACCGGACATTAGGTGGCAGTAATGAATATTTTTGCTTGATAATTAACTAGTAATGTTACAAACCGGACATTAGGTGGAAGTAATGAATATTTTTGCTTGATAATTAACTAGTAATGTTACAAACCGGACATTAGGTGGAAGTAATGAATATTTTTGCTTGATAATTAACTAGTAATGTTACAAACCGGACATTAGGTGGCAGTAATGAGCATGTTTTGTGTCTATTTGGATGGTAATGTTACTAATTAGACAGCAGGTGGTGATAGTTTCTTTACCTGAGGTGTAATGTTGCGAACTGGGCAATAGGAGGCGATGGCGAGTCTGTGTTTTGGGTTACTGACGGGGTCCCCCCACTCTTCCCTGTCCTCCACGGTGAGAGGCAGCTGGTCGTCCTCCATTGCTCCCAGCACGTCCAGGAAAGGACTCTAAAAAATGTCTGGGACATTTATCAAAGTACTTTAAACACGCAACATGGAACACACCTGCAGTACGACCGCCTGCATCATGTCTGGCCGCCTGTTGCACAGGGCCCCCACCGGCACGGCGCCGGCGCTGCAGGCCGTGAGGGCGGTCAGCGAAGGGCTGGAGACCCCTGAGGAGAAGAGGTGATGGAGGCAGGCTTGCAGGTCCTCCACGCCTTTGACCTTCCCCTCCACGCGAGCTCCTCTTTGCCAGGACAATCCGAGCTCTCCTCCCCCTCTGGCGATACAATGGAGGTAACAATATGGCCGCCTTCTTTTGGTAGCGGGCATTACCTGATATGACAGTAGGCTAGAGCCCAGCCGCGCTCCAGCAGAAGCCTTTTCTCCAGGCAGAAGTCCATGTTGACGTCCCTGCCGTAAGCTCCGTAGACGTGCACCAGCACAGGCGTGTGTTTGCTGCACTTTGCTCCGTGCAGGAGTGTCAGCGGCACCAGAGTACCATCCTGAACAAATCACCGTTTATTGACTTAAAAACAACCACTTCCTCTGTTGCGAGACTTTGTCTTCTTACATGGCTGCAGGCCTGCAAGCGTGTGGTGCTGATCGCACTCCCCTGGTTCTTGGGAGAGCAACCTGGGGCTGGTAAAAGGAGCCCTTCCTCTGGGTACAGGCAGTAGGACACGGTGGGGTGGGCTGGAGAGGAGATGAGGAACTCCAACACACCTTGTTGGTCCGCAAGGCCCGGACGCTTGCTTTCAACGCTGCAGGCCCAGGAGGGGAGCTTCAAGCATCAACAAAATATTAGTTGAAGAGTACAGTCGAGGATTAGGTTTTCAAGCTCAGTTGTTTTGGGGGCCACTTTTCCAAAAAGCTATGGACCAAGGGGCCGGCATTCTCCCTTCAATATGTTTTGTTTTGTATAGACCACAGGTGTCAAACTCAAGGCCCGGGGGCCAGATCTGGCCCGCAAACACCTGGAAATGATATGTGTCAATTAGAGATGTCCGATAATGGCTTTTTTGCCGATATCCGATATTGTCCAATTCTTAATTACCGATTCCGATATCAACCGATACCGATATATACAGTCGTGGAATAACACATTATTATGCCTAATTTTGTTGTGATGCATTAAACAATGTAACAAGGTTTTCCAAAATAAATCAACTCAAGTTATGGAAAAAAATGCCAACATGGCACTGCCATATTTATTATTGAAGTCACAAAGTGCATTATTTTTTTTTAACATGCCTCAAAACAGCAGCTTGGAATTTGGGACATGCTCTTCCTGAGGGAGCATGAGGAGGTTGAGGTGGGCGGGGTTGAGGTGGGGTGTAAGGGGTAGCGGGGGGTGTATATTGTAGCGTCCCGGAAGAGTTAGTGCTGCAAGGGGTTCTGGGTTTTTGTTCTGTTGTGTTTATGTTGTGTTACGGTGCGGATGTTCTCCCGAAATGTGTTTGTCATTCTTGTTTGGTGTGGGTTCACAGTGTGGCGCATATTTGTAACAGTGTTAAAGTTGTTTATACGGCCACCCTCAGTCTGACCTGTATGGCTGTTGACCAAGTATGCTTGCATTCACTTGTTTGTGCGAAAAGCCATAGATATTATGTGATTGGACCGGCACGCAAAGGCAGTGCCTTTAAGGTTTATTGGCGCTCTGTACTTCTCCCTACGTCCGTGTACCACTCCGTAGAGCGGCGTTTTAAAAAGTCATAAATTTTACTTTTTGAAACAGATACCGATAATTTCCGATATTACATTTTAAAGCATTTATCGGCCGATAATATCGGACTGCCGATATTATCGGACATCTCTAGTGTCATTAATGTACTTAATATTTTCTCACTAAATTTAATTGATTGTTTTCATTTTGACAAAAAAAATATATGTACTGCTTGAAATTGCATACATTTTAAACTTTAATAGAATCCAATATTGCAACAAATATCCCTGGTGGGGGGACAAGCTCCTGGTTTTTCACCAATTTAACATGCTAAAATTAACAAAGACAGCACCATTTGAAGAAAATATTTTAGTGTTTAAAGACATGAAAACATCATTAATAGAACATACATAACCCAATTATCCTAATGAATCACTATATGGTTCAGTCCCAACAGTATTTAGTCACTAATATTTACATCTTGTGTTCATTTCACATCCACAGGTGTCACATTGATCAGTGTTATTATCTACAGTTTATTTACAGTATTACCACATTACTTCAGTTCACTTCACACATTAGCTTTCTTGGAGAGCCCTAACATGAGCCTTCCTTGCAAATTTCTGAGCAGCCTGCATTTTCCTTTTGGTCTCTGCTTTTGTAGCTTCTTTTTTGGATTTTTGGATAAATATAACAAAATACCAAATGTAAACATTTCATTCTTTTCGCCAAAATAGGATATAAATTTATGAAAATAATTAAACATGTTTAGTATTGTTTACTCATATTTGAAAATAGGAAATAATAATAATGTGAGGACACTGACATATTGCATGAAACAAGTGTGAAAATATTTACCTTCAAGATTGTTACACCACTGACAATAGTTTCAAGAGACTACATAAGAACTTAATATTACAAAATAGTATTATATGCAAATTTATTTCAAATCAATTGTTAACTGGAATCAATAATGCGACTCTTTGAATTTCTGTAATTTCATAATATATTTTCACGTGGCTTTTTATTTTTAGAAAAACCCATTTATATTTCGCTAAGCAATAATTGGTTGATATTTAAAACAAACATGCGTATTTCGCAAGCAAATATTTTTTAGCTTACCTCATTATTAACAACCCTGTCTGCAACTGAAGTGGGTTGTTTGGGTGGATCTTTCCTCTTGATGTCACTTTTGGTTGACATCCAAAAGTACCAGCTAGTGAAAAAATCGTTTTCCTTGCTTCAAGTTGTTTCATATGTTTTTGGCGTTTCGCATGTACTTCCAAAGCCTTGAAACCTCGTGATCCATAGTCAATATTATCATGACAGCACGTGCACAAAACCTTTCCGGGACGATCGATTTTCCGAATAACATCACCGAACAAAGTCGTAACTTCCTTCTTCCCAACAGTATCAGTGATTTCCCTTTCCATCCAGTCCCATCGAAACTTATTTTTGACATGTTTATCAATTTCTTTTACTCGTAAAACGTCCTTTCTCTCGAGAACCGACATTGTTTACATATGGAAAATGGCCGTAGTAACCATTATGAAAGATGACGTTATTAACGTCATCATTCATAACAGATGTCCTGATTGGTCACAAGGAACATATCGACCAATCAACTACGGCGTAATATAAACTATGTTTCGAATCTTTATTTAGGGTCGGAAAAAAAACAGAAAAACGGGAGATAATTTTTTCCCCCCCCGAGATTAAAAAAGACGGAATTCCGACTTTAGACGGAAAAATCACATGCCTGCGCTATTCCCCGCACCTGCTTTGTTTTAGCAATCAAGACTATTTCAGTTGTGGACACTATCCTTTTTTGTGTAGACATTGTTGATTGTCATGTCATGTAAGTCTTTGCTGTCGTCCATCATTCTGTTTTTGTTTACTTTGTAGCAGTGACGTGCGGTCACTGGAGGCAGGGGAGGCGGGGCCTCACCTGCCATCATGGAAAGAAAAAAAATGTAAAAAGAAAAAAAATTAATTAAATTGTTATATGTATTCAGTGATTATACTATAAAGTTATTTTCCATTTAACTTCACCAGTTTTATATTATTTTTATTCAAAATCGCTGAATTTTCACATTTGCCGTTCAAATACTGAGAAGAGACTTGCTGTGATCAGCAGCCAGTTGAGACACGTCACTGCGTTGTGCCTCATCATGGATTGCGGACTCGGCTAACTGCTGGCTTGCTGTGCAGTGAGACCGTATTGCTATATGAACTATATTATACATTTCCATAGTTTAGTTCAGTGGTCCCCAACCTTTTTGTAGCTGCGGACCAGTCAACGCTTGAAAATTTGTCCCACGGACCGGTGGAGGGGGGTGTATTTAAAAAAAAAATAAAAAAAATAAAAATTGTTTTACATAATTAAATACAATCATGTGTGCTTACGGACTGTATCCCTGCAGACTGTATTGATCTATATTGATATATAATGTATATATTGTGTTTTTTATGTTGATTTCATTAAAAAAAACAAAAAATTTTTTTTTTTTTTTTTTTTAATTTCTTGTGCGACCCGGTACCAATCGGTTGGGGACCACTGGTTCAGTTAGCTGAGGTATACAATGTACAGTGTATTTTGTCAACAACTGTATGTGTGTAACGTATTTCTTGTGCTGAGCGATCATAAAACTGCTGCGAAGACGCACTGTGGGAGGCTCGCAGTAACCCCGCCTCCTTGTGCCGGCTAAGCACCCCCGCCGTAGAATGCACCCCGTACCCCGACGGGAGCGCCACACCAACCAAAGCCCACACACAAACCCTCCACGTGCAAGACCGAATCCACCCAAAAAAAGTCACTTAACAAGAAGCCAAAAAGTGCAAAAACAACAATGCTCGCGCCGGAGGAGCCGTGAACAGGGACACAACATTAGGTACACCTGCAGACTGCAGCACGGATTTCATATTTCATTCATTCACAACTCCTCCAATACGAACACCACTGTTCCCGCACTTATAAGTAAAGGTAAGACCATAATAACGTTTTTTTTATTAAATGTGCTTTTGTGTGTGTAAAGTTAAAGTTAAGTTAAAGTACCAATGATTGTCACACACACTAGGTGTAATGAAATTTGTCCTCTGCATTTGACCCATCCCCTTGCTCACCCCCTTGGGAGGTGAGGGGAGCAGTGGGCAGCAGCGGCGCCACGCCTGGGAATAATTTTTGGTGATTTAACCCCCAATTCCAACCCTTGATGCTGAGTGCAAAGCAGGGAAGAATGCTGGTATGAGCTTTTAAACATAACCTTGCTGCCAATCAAATGGTGAATAAGATACTCTTTAGGGTTCATATGTTTGTAAATCTGACTGTGATGAAGTCAGTGCCTCACCAGTCATGAACCTCACCGCACGGCCAGTTCAGTTTTAGTTTCGTTCTGCATAGTCTTCCATAAGCTTCAATGCCTTTTCTTAGCGGCACACGCCTTCTGTTTATTTTTGGTTTAATCATTAGACACCTTTTGACCTGCTCGCTGCCTCCAGCATATTGTGATCACGACAACGCAATTAGCTACCTGCTGCCACCTACTGATATGGAAGAGTATTACACGGTTACTCTGCCGAGCTCTAGACAGTACCGACACTCAACAACGGCACATTATTTGCGGATTATAATTACTGTTTTGTAAAAAATATTTTTAACCCAATTACGTCAAATTACATAATCTCACGGCACACCGGTTGAAAAACACTGGACTAACCTGCCAGTTTTTGACATGGTTGTTGTTTTTAACGGTGTATTACTGTAATTGGAAAGACGGTACATTTGTTTTTACGGTAGAAAACTAAATTGCCAGAATAAAAAAAGAACTTGTACTGTTTTTGTATTAACAATATAATGTAAATTTAACACAAGAAATCTGGCAACTAAGCTGCCAGCTTTTTCCGTAAAACCCCCCACAAAAAACAGTGGTACTGTTTTTCCATTTACTGTAAAATGTTGTACAAAAAAACCCAAAACACTATATTTTACAGTAAAATGTTGTCAATGTAAAGTTTTTACTGTAAAATCGACAGTCCACTTAAAACAATTTATAGAATTAATAATGAAATCCAGAGGCAAATTCATACATTATTCACTGTTACAAGCGGCCCTCTGATGGCAGCCATAATTGTGACGTGGCCCTCAATGAAAACCAGTTTGACATGCCTGGTATGGACATTTGATTTAAGTCTATTTATTAGGGGTGTCAAAAAATTGATTTTCGAATGATTTGCGATTCTTATTTGGAACGACCTAATCGATAAAAAAAAAAAGATTTAAAAATGCATTTTAAATCGTAACTTTTCAACCTTCATAAAATATTTCATGACTTTTGGGACTACATGGACTTACAACTCAGTGAATGACACCTCTGTCATGGCCTGAGGGGGTCTGTATCGCTTTTACTGGCACTTAGCGACTTTGAGGAGGGTGGCAGGAATCTTGCCACATAAAAAACTACAAATGTACTTGCTTTATGGCATACGCCCCTTCACCCTTTCCCCATTCGTTAAAAAGACGGAAGTCGATGCTGCCGCCAGAAAATTAAAAGAAGAAGAACGCCTACATGCAATTACTGCTGTAATTGCCCGGAGATCCAAAACAACCAAAGAAACGAAAAGTTTTGTCGGAGGACAAAAAAAGAAAAAGACAGTCAAGGATCAACATTGGCTCGGTTTTCACTCGCTGACGTGAACTTAAAGATGAGGAGGGATTTTCGGCCGATGCTGCCTTGGCTTTGTTCCTGCTATACTAGTAAGTGACGTTCGATACTCAAATCAAAACCATAATGCTTATGTTAGCTATCGGGAATTTGTGTGGTAGCAATAAATAACCAGCAGCTTGATAGTTTCACAACTACTCCCTTCGGAAAAACCTCCCCTGCTGGTCTTTCTTTGCTGCGGACCTGCATCCGCCCCGATACATTCTTGGTGGTAGCGTCATGTTTGTAGCACAATCCAAGATCATTTCCTGATAGTGTCTGCTATTAAACATCAGCATAGTTATTAGAGATGTAATATTCATGCCAATACTACAGCGGGCATCATGTCAGTTTGACGCTATATGCGCTAATGTGGTGTTCCTCTAGCAAACACTACCACTTTGGTCCACCAAAAACTGAAAGTTCTTAAGTGGAGCTTCAAATCCGTCTTGTCCAGCCACTCAGGCCAATCATATTATTGATGTAGATGATCATATCTGCTGTACAGATTTACTTTAGAAAAGACAAGTGTTGGATACTTCTCTTGTTGCCTTATTTGTATTTGAATTTATTAAATGTTTGGGTAGAATTTTATGAAACCAAACCTGTTTTCTTTTAAGTAACAAACATTTATCAGAGTTCTTTGTCTATTTTATGGAGGAATATAGTAAATCAAAGACCTAATGTCATTAAAAAAGCATTGATTTTGAATTGAGAATCATTTTGAATCAGGAATCGACTCTGAATCGAATCGTTACCCCCAAGAATCGAATTGTGTGGTGTCCAGAGTTACAGAAGCTGTTTTTGAGGAGCTTCTTCAAAAAAAAGCTAGTCAAAGATCATCTCTATGACAGCACTCTGGTGTTTTATTAGAATCGTACAGGAAATGTTTAGTCTGACAGGTTTTTTGAACTGAACTTGCGAGAGCCACTTGTTGAATAACCCAAATGAAGAAAAAAGAGAGGACCTAAGATGGAACCTTGAGGAACACCACTAGTATAACTAATGGCGAACTAATGGCGAACTACTGACTACATCTGACGTAAACAAGGTACAGCAACACCGTAGTTATATAAATCACATTACGCAAAAAGGAATGTAACTGCCAAAAAGGAGAAACTTAAAGGGGTGCCTTGGGGAACGCCTCAGTTATGTAAAATGTAAGTTTTTGTCTAGCAACATGTGCTGTTAGCTTTTGCATTACGTACACAAACCTCAACGATATTGCTTGGTACTGCCACCGGGCTCAGCAAAATAAAAAAAAGTAGTGTACATTAATGACTGTAAATATAACAAATATACGCACTGACCTGCAAAGTGTATGCTTGGCTGGGTTGGATCAGTGGTACCACAATCAGCTCCAGCTCATTGGCTGCCGTCTTAGCGAGCAGGACGCAGTGGTCCTCGACAACGTCCATGTCTTTGAGCACGGTGCCAGCACGGGCCGTGAACACTGTGTGCCAGGACAACATGGAGGGCTCAGAGAGGGGGGCTTTCACCACCTGCATGAGTATTCCAAAATATCTTACAAAACATCATCATCAATAACTTACTACAATACAAAGTCAATTGTTTCAGGTGACCTTCTTATTACATATATAATAATTTAGATATAACGTATAGTAAATACAATGTTTCATCAGTGATATGAGAACACTTCACTAAATGTGAGTTACAATAAAGCCATAAATGAAGAAGAAGCCCTATATTACCACTAGTACCGTATTTTTCGGACTATAAGTCGCAGTTTTTTTCATAGTTTGGCCGGGGGTGCGACTTATACTCAGGAGCGACTACTCAGAGCCTGTATATGACAGGATTGGTCTGCTGTTTTTAACGATCCACTGGAAAAAACACCAGTCAAAAATGATCTATACGACAGCAGCGCCTTGCTGTTTTTAGGAATCTAATACAAAAACACTTGTCAAAGAGTATATGACTGGATTACTCTGCTGTTTTTAATGATACACTGCAAAAACTGGTAAAAATTATCTATACGACAGCAGCAACTCTGTTGTTTTTAGGAATTAAATACAAAAATGGTAGTCAAAGATCCTTTGCATGACAGGAGTGCTCAGCTGTTTTTAGGATTATACAGCAAAATTAGTTGTCAAAAAGCCTCTATAGAACATTAGTGCTCTGCTGTTTTTAGGAATATACTGCAAAAACATTAGTCAAAGATCTTTTGTACATCAGAGGGTGCTCTGCTAAGAATATACTGCAAAAAGGTTTGTCAAAGAGCTTCTATATGACAGGATCTTTCTGCTGTTTTAATGATCCACTGCAAAAACATTTTTGGAAGGAATCGACAACAAAAACATAAGTCAGAAATCCTTTGTATAAAAAGGGTACTGTGCTGTTTTTAAGAATCAATCAGTCAAAGAGCCATGACAAGATTGGTCTGCTGTTTTTAACTATCCACTGCAAAAAACACAAGTAACAAATTATCTATATGATAGTGGCGCGTTGCTGTTATGAGGAATCGACTGCAAAAACATTAGTCAGAAATCCTTTGTATGAAAAGGGTACTGTGCTGTTTTTAAGAATCAATCAGTCAAAGAGCCATGACAAGATTGGTCTGCTGTTTTTAACTATCCACTGGAAAAAACATAAGTAACAAATTGTCTATATGATAGTGGCGTGTTGCTGTTATGAGGAATCGACTGCAAAAACATTAGTCAAAGATCCTCCATATGACAAGAGTGCTTTGCTGTTTTTAGGAATCTACAGCAAAACCGTTTGTCCATGAGACTCATTATGACAGCATCTTTCAGCTGTTTTTAAGAATTAGTCAAAGAGCCTCCATATGGCAGGATTGGTCTGCTGTTTTTAACGATCCACTGGGGAAAAAAAGCACCAGTCCAAAATTATCTATACGACAGCAGCGCCCTGCTGTTTTTAGGAATATACTGCGAAAAAATAATTTATTGATCTTTTGGAATTTACCAAATATATATAATTTACCACAAAAACACTGGTCAAACATTTTCTATAGGATAAGGAGTCAAAGAGCCTCTATATGGCGGGATCTCTCTGCTGTTTATAATGATCAACTGCAAAAAATACTAGTAAAAAATAATGTATATGACGGTAGCACAACGATGTTTTGTTTACTGCAATAACGCTGGTCAAAGACGCTCTTTAAGACAGCAGTGCTTTGTTAATTTTAGAAATTTACTGCAAATAGCCTCGATCATTGCTGTTTTTAAGGACCTATTACAAAAATGCTAGTCAAAGATCCTATGTATTACAGGAGTGTTTTGCTATTTTTAGTGATCTACTGCAGTAATGTGGCTCGCAGGCCGCTTTAAACAGGGTCATATCATATATATAATATGGTAGGTGTAATCACTTGATTTAAGTAGTGTTTTATTTTCTTCTTTTTAAACACAGTGTTACTGTTCAAACTGTGTGTAATGTTACAGTGGCTAAAAATATTATACTTTTTAAATTAAAACCTCTGCCTTGTTTTTAATGAGCCTTATTATGCTACTGTATTTTAATGTTGGTCATTATGGTGGTACTTGGAGAGCCACGTTTTTTCTGTGGTGGTACATCATATGAAAAAACTTTTAAGAACCACTGATATATATTATAGATGTAGTTTTCTGTCTCTTCAGAATGTGCCGATTTGTGGGCGGACTTACATACGTGCCAAAGTCCTCCTCCAGGCCAAGCCCACTTTTAAGGACTGTTTGTAATATTTTGTCCGTTTTAACGTAGATCTAATTTAATTGTTATTGACACTCTCCTACCTGATATTCCTGGCCAGGCCCCGTGTTGGTGAGTACGATCAAGCTCCGCCTCCAGTGCTCCAGGTGGTACAACAGCTCCGGTTGACGTGGCTGAACCATGACGGGTTCTAGACCGGGATCGGAGACATCGACCATCAGAACCTCTGAGCTGGTCCTGCTGCTGCTGTTGATGGTGAGCAGCTGTTGGTCTCTGGAGAGGACCACCTCCACAAACACACTAGGAGGGGACAGTTTTTGACGTAAAAAAGACGGCGCGGCAAAAACCCACATCTCCTTCACTCACTCAGGCTGGGATTCCTGGTAGACGGATCGTACGTTGCTCCCGTGCGGAGTCAAGTCCAGACGGTGGACTCTGTGGCACCGCAGACCCTCTTGGCTTGTGTAGAACAAAACCTCATCTGTGGCCCACTCTGGGAAGACACACTTCTGTTACTCCTTGACATTAATCAAACTAGTGTGATCCAAAGCATACCGAAGCTGAAGACGTGGTCCAGTGTGAGCAGAACACGAGATCTTTTCATTCCGAGCTTCACCAGCACACACCTGAGTGACATCGTCACAAAACATCATTTCAGTGCAAAATAACTCACGTGTGATGATCTTCTCTCCTGTGGACCTTAAAGCTGGCTTGTGTTGTGCCTTCACTGTGACGGCGAGATGCTTCTCCTGAGGGGACAGACGCATTCTCTGCACCGTCCACTCTTCAGGTCCTGTCTCCTCATCGTCTTCCTCACCAACAGGGATCCGTCCCAGGTGAACAACCTGCTCTGGTTCTGACTCACCTGCAAGTATTGAGTCTATCAATACTGGTGCACATATTTGTTTTTAGGAACTGTTCATACTTGCTTACTGGGGTGGTCAAACGTATCGATACTTCGATACCAACATGCAAGAAATACACCAATTTCTGCTTTTTTCTGTATCGAATAATGTACAACACTTTTTCTTCGGTGATCCACATTACTTCACACATGTGACTGCTGAGCCAGTGTTTTCCATATTCCTGGAAGCCTGTCACAAATAGGGCTGGACGATTGTGGCAAAAATTATAACCACAATTATTTTGGTTGATATTGTAATCACGATTAATAACTTTGTATTCATACTTGTACTTGAAAACAAATTAAAGTAGTATAATATATTGTAGCCCCCAGAAGAAATCACACAGAGTCAGACGCTATTTTTAACTTTTATTACCAATCGTATGATAATAAACAACGGCACAATTCCAACAGGTTTTACCTCCCATGAAAACACTTTTGTCTCCTTGAGTCTTCGCTTCCTCATTCTCCGCCAATCACCTTTCAGGCATGGACGGTGTGTTTGTAAACATACGAAAAACTGACATCAAATACAAACAAAAAACATTAGCTGGTTGTTACAGTATGAATTGGTATATATACACTACCGTTCAAAGGTTTGGGGTCACCCAAACAATTTTGTGGAATAGCCTTCATTTCTAAGAACAAGAATAGACTGTCGAGTTTCAGATGAAAGTTCTCTTTTTCTGGCCATTTTGAGCGTTTATTTGACCCCACAAATGTGATGCTCCAGAAACTCAATCTGCTCAAAGGAAGGTCAGTTTTGTAGCTTCTGTAACGAGCTAAACTGTTTTCAGATGTGTGAACATGATTGCACAAGGGTTTTCTAATCATCAATTAGCCTTCTGAGCCAATGAGCAAACACATTGTACCATTAGAACACTGGAGTGATAGTTGCTGGAAATGGGACTCTATACACCTATGTAGATATTGCACCAAAAAACAGACATTTGCAGCTAGAATAGTCATTTACCACATTAGCAATGTATAGAGTGTATTTCTTTAAAGTTAAGACTAGTTTAAAGTTATCTTCATTGAAAAGTACAGTGCTTTTCCTTCAAAAATAAGGACATTTCGATGTGACCCCAAACTTTTGAACGGTAGTGTATATATAGCCTATTATTTTTGCCACTTTTGACAAATGATGTACCAAAACCTGACCACCAAAAAAATACTTTGATCAGTGAAAACCGTGCTACCAAAACCGGATGCAAACAAAATGCACGCCATTGTTTGGAACGTTGTCAGCATGTCTGTGATGTGGGCGTGATTTTTATATACACTACCGTTCAAAAGTTTGGGGTCAGATTGAAATGTCCTTATTTTTGAAGGAAAAGCACTGTACTTTTCAATGAAGATAACTTTAAACTAGTCTTAACTTTAAAGAAATACACTCTATACATTGCTAATGTGGTAAATTACTATTCTAGCTGCAAATGTCTGGTTTTTGGTGCTACATAGGTGTATAGAGGCCCATGCTAATTGATGATTAGAAAACCCTTGTGCAATCATGTTCACACATCTGAAAACAGTTTAGCTCGTTACAGAAGCTACAAAACTGACCTTCCTTTGAGCAGATTGAGTTTCTGGAGCATCACATTTGTGGGGTCAGTTAAACGCTCAAAATGGCCAGAAAAAGAGAACTTTCATCTGAAACTCGACAGTCTATTCTTGGTCTTAGAAATGAAGGCTATTCCACAAAATTGTTCGGGTGACCCCAAACTTTTGAACGGTAGTGTATATTGCAGATACACCCGTGGACAGCCATCTACAAAATGTGCAAATATTAAAGAGGACAGTGGTGACTTTTAAAAAGAGAAAGTCCAACTGGAGCAACAGCGCAAAGCAAGTGTGATGTCATGCTCACCTTAGTCTCTTTAGTCAGGGACATCGAGGGACAGAAGTAGAATCTCTAAACACGAGTATATTATCTAATAACACCAGAGGTAGATGCTAGATTTATTGCTAGTTGTTCATAATTTTTTTCAAATCATTAAGAGTCTGTAAAAACTTGAAAAAATCTCAACAAAGTACCTTTTACAAGAAGCAGGTACAATTGAAAACATGGCAAAACGATAAAAATAATATGTTAATTAATAATAACAGATTTGTTTTAAATGTATGTATACTTTTTTTGAGCATTTTTAAAGAAAATCATATCATCATAGCAAATTATGCAAATTACCATAACCACGCCCCCACCGCCACAGGTACTTTAGCAGTTTAGGGGAATAACTTGAGAGAAAAATCTAATTCAAAACATTTGCATGCACGTACAACACTTAAAACCTTTAGCATATCTGTATGTGGAATTAAATGTGAAATTAAATTATGGAGTGGATTAATAAACAATGTACTAATATGGTCCACTTATAGAAACTCAAAGGGTTTACAAAGTTCAAGTAAGTAAGAATCCTAATAAACATGTTCAACCTTATTAAGAAATGAGATAATCTTGTTCATCTCATAATGAGAATCATAAATCACTTAACTATTTTATCTATCAAAACTTTATCAATTGTTTATTTCTTTATTTAATAATTATCTACTTACTCATTTGTCAATATATTTATTTACTTATACTGATTGAGTACAAACAAATGTGTAAGAAATTGCTATGATGCGAAAAGGGGTAGGATTAAATCAACTCTGCTTTCTCCTACTTCTTTTCAGACATGGCATAAGAGGTGTTTCACAACAGTGGTTAGATAGTTATTTAAGTAATAGATCTCAATATGTGGAAATGATTAAGACTAAATCACAGCCAAGAAGAGTAACTTGTGGGGTTCCACAAGGCTCGGTATTGGGACCTAAGTTATTTATACTTTATTTAAATGATATTTGTTCAGTATCTAATAAATTGAAATATATTATTTTTGCAGATGATACAAATGTATATTGTTCAGGAGAAGACTTGAAGGAAGTGTTGAGGATAACAGAGGTTGAGTTGATTCAGCTAAAAAAAATGGTTTGATATTAATAAGTTGTCATTAAATGATAAGAAAACTAAATGTATGGTGTTTAGTGGTGCAAGGACAAATTGTGAAGCAAAATTAAAATTAAATCTAGTGGAAATTGATTGATTGAATATATGAAACTAAATTCTTGGGAATAATAATTGATCATAAATTATGTTGGAAACCGCATTATGAATATATAAAGGGAAAAATATCCAAATCCATAGCTATTTTTTATAACGTAAAACACATGCTGATTAAGAAATGTCTGCATATGTTATATTATTATTTCATTTTTACATATTTAACATATTGTGTTGAAGTTTGGGGAAATGTTTATAAAACAAACATAGACCCAAAAATTAAACTTAAAAAAAAGGGTCATTAGAATAATACACAAAGCGTGCTACTATGAACCTACCAATCCATTATTTCTAATGTGTTAAAATTTTCAGATATTGTGTTTTTAAAAACAATGGAAATTATGTGTCGAGTAAAGAACGACAGCCTTCCAGCTTGTATTCTTAGGTTATTTAAATTAAGAAGATAATATTTAAATCTATGGGGGATATTGATTTTTGAAATAGGTAAAGTAAGAACGAATATAAAATACAAATGCATTTCAGTTTTAGGAGTTAAATGGTGGAACAAGCTCAGTGATGAGTTGAAGACATGTAGTTCTTTGTTAAGGTTTAAGAAAACCTTGAAAGGTGAAATAATTGAAAATGATAAAATATAGTAACAATTACTTTCATCCCATTGATTTTTTTTTAACGTTTATGTTCCAGGCAATCTAATTTTCAGTGAATCTATATGATAGGCAAATATAGATAATAGTGTATATAAAATATAAGCTACAAATGTATTTCAGTTTTAGGAGTTAAATGGTGGAACAAGCTCAGTGATGAGTTGAAGACATGTAGTTCTTTGTTAAGGTTTAAGAAAACCTTGAAAAGTGAAATAATTGAAAATTATAAAATATAGTAACAATTACTTTCATCCCATTGATTTTTTGTTGTTTTTTTAACGTTGATGTTCCAGGCAATTTTATTTTCAGTGGAGGTATAGAATAGGCAAATATAAGCTTTGGCTTCAGCCTATTCCTTTTTCGGTCATTCTTTTTATTTTATTGCATTTTTGTGTGTAAATGTGTATGATTGTTAAATATGTATAATCTGTACTGTTAAACTGGTCACACAAAATGGTTAATGGTTGATGGTTGATTATATGACTGAAATAAGCTTATTTCATTCATATAAGCTTTGGCTTCAGCCTATTCCTTTTTCGGTCATTCTTTTTCTTTTCTTTTTGTGTGTAAATGTGTACGACTGTTAAATATGTCTAATCTGTACTGTTAATCTGGTCACACAAAATGGTTGATGGTTGATTATACGACCGAAATAAACTTATTTCATTAATTCATTATTTCATTCATTCGCATGCTGTAATGAGGAACTTGAAATATGTTATGTATCATATTGTAATTTGTCTGCATGTTCGAAATAAAGTGACACCCTAACCATGTTGTATTTCCGTATGCATATTTTTGTATTAACATGAAATATGCTCCAGCACTCCCCGCGACCCCAAAAGGGACAAGCGGTAGGAAATGGATGGATGGATATATACATTGGTATCATTATCGACAACTGAAATTCTGGTATCGTGACAACCCTATTGCTTACCTTGTGTCTTCTTATCCATTCTGTAGATGCAGTTTCCTTCAATGAAGTAAACATGGTGGCGTCCATACACCTGTGTCACATCATAAGGAATTACATTTTAATATAACTATTAGAACAGTGGTTCTCAAATGGGGGTACGTGTACCCCTGGGGGTACTTGAAGGTATGCCAAGGGGTATGTGAGATTTTTTATAAATGTCTGTCAAAAAGAACTGTGAAAAGAAATGCAACAATGCAATATTCAGTGTTGACAGCTAGATTGTTTGTGGACATGTTCCATAAATATTGATGTTAAAGATTTCTTTTTTTGTAAAGAAATGTTTAGAATTAAGTTCATGAATCCAGATGGATCTCTATTACACTCCCCAAAGAGGGCACTTTAAGTTGATGATTACTTCTATGTGTAGAAATCTTTATTTATAATTGAATCACTTGTTTATTTTTCAACAAGTTTTTAGTTATTTTTATATATTTTTTTCCAAATAGTTTAAGAAAGACCACAACAAATGAGCAATATTTTGCACTGTTATACAATTTAATAAATCAGAAACTGATGACATAGTGCTGTATTTTACTTCTTTATCTCTTTTTTTTTTAATCTCTTTTTTTCAACCAAAAATGCTTTGCTCTGATTAGGGGTACTTGAATTAAAAAAATGTTCACAGGGGGTACATCACTGAAAAAAGGTTGAGAACCACTGTATTAGAAGGTGGTCTGGGGGGGGACATACCTCTGAGTAGTCAGGTGTGTTTGAGAACCTGTTGTATGATGCCTTCAGGTGTCTCTTAAAAGAAGCTTGCAAGTCCTTGTATCTTTCAATACCAGGACTGAGGTGAGCCACTGGTGTGTACTGAAATGGAAACCCACACCCAGTCAAAATGTGATCCACTGAACCACAAAACGTGCAACAATTGAGAAACCTACCGTGGAGTGATGGCGTTGGACGGATGGAAGGAAGCGGCGAAAACAGCAAATCCGCCTAAAACGTGAACGAAATGTCATTAAACGCAACACGGCGAGAACGGACATTGTTGGGCTTTTCCTATTTATTGGGCAACTTGGAAGAAGTTTAAGTCGGTTTGAACTTGCCAAATCACCGAACACAACGGCAAACGCGTACAAATAAGCATTTTTATCCGGTCGTTTAATAAAAATTGCACGTGTTGACGTTTTAGCGGGTGACAACAGTATGGTTACCAGCCAGCGTACTTCCGAAACAATGCCGGCTGCGCATGACGTAGTAAAATTAATCAGACTAAAGCAGTCGATGCCAAAGCTGCTTGTTCACTGCTTTCCTACTGAGTATCGAGTTCGATTGCTGCGAAATCTACTACAATGCCTCAGTGTACGGAAGTGGCGTGAATCTTTTTCAACAGGCAACTCCACTTTAGCCTAATGTGCTGTCGGTGTACTTTTCTGAGTGTTTTTTTGTACATTTCTTATTTCCCACCCGCACCGTTATTAACTGTGACAACTCAACGGACGCCATATTAGAATGGAGAGAGATTCCGCCGGTAACGGAGAGAAGAACGTCGCCGTGTCGCTCCGGAGGAGAAGTATCCATGAGGACATGTCGTCCGATGCTAATCCCCAAACGTCTCATGATGGCGTCACTACAGATGTCGCCCGAGCAAGATGGACTCTACTTAGACAAGTAATTCTCACCTTTAATTCAATAACGCTGCCAGTGTCATTAGGCGACAAAAGATGAACACACATGAGTGTCTGGATAAGTGTAACATAGTGTCCTCCATTTTTAATATTATCCTTTAATTGATGATTTTGCTACACTATATTGCCAAAAGTATTTGGCCACCTGTCTTGACTGACATATGAACTTGAAGTGCCATCCCATTCCTAACCCATGGGGTTCATTATGATGTCAGTCCACCTTTTGCAGCTATTACAGCTTCAACTCTTCTGGGAACCACAAGGTTGCGGAGTGTGTTTATTGGAATTTTCCACCATTCTTCCAAAAGCGCATTGGTGAGGTCACACAGTGATGTTGGTCGAGAAGGCCTAGCCCTCAGTCTCCGTTCTAATTCATCCCGAAGGTGTTTTATCAGGTTCAGGTCAGGACTCTGTGCAGGCCAGTCAAGTTCATCCACACCAGACTCTGTCATCCATGTCTTTGTGGACCTTGCTTTGTGCACCAGTGCACAAAGCAAGATCCAAACTGTTCCCACAAAGTTGGGAGCATGGAATTGTCCAAAATGTTTTGGTATTCTGCATCATTCAAAGTTCCTTTAACTAGAACTAAGGGGCTAAGCCCAAATCTTGAAAAACAACCCCACACCATAATTCCTCCTCCACCAAACTTCACACTCGGCACAATGCAGTCCGAAATGTGGCGTTCTCCTGGCAACCTCCAAACCCAGACTCGTCCATCAGATTGCCAGATGGAAAAGCGTGATTCATCACTCCAGAAAACACGTCTCCACTGCTCTAGAGTCCAGTGGCGACGTGTTTTACACCAGTGGTCCCCAACCACCAGGTCGCGGCCCGGTACCGGTCCGTGAACCGATTAGTACCGGGCCGCACAAGAAATAATAAAAAATAAAAAATAAATAAATAATTATTTTTTTATTTTGTATTAAATCAACATAAAACACAATATATACATTATATATCTATATAGATCAATATAGTCTGCAGGGATACAGTCCGTAAGCACACATGATTGTATTTATTTATGACAAAAAAAATAACAATACCAAACCCCCCCCCCCCGTCCGTGGGACAAATTTTCAAGCGTTGACCGGTCCGCAGCTACAAAAAGGTTGGGGACCACTGCTTTACACCACTGCATCCGACACTTTGCTTTGGACTTGGTGACGTATGGCTTAGTACAGCTGCCCAGCCATGGAAACCCATTTCATGAAGCTCTCCGCGTTCTGTACGTGGGCTAATTGGAAGGTCACATGAAGTTTGGAGCTCTGTAGCAACTGACTGTGCAGAAAGTCGGCGACCTCTTTGCACTGTGCGCTTCAGCGTACGTGGCCGACCACTTGGTGGCTGAGTTGCTGTTGTTCCCAAACTCTTCCATGTTCTTATAATAAAGCCGACAGGTGACTTTGGAATATTTAGTAGCAAGGAAATTCACGACCGGATTTGTTGCAGAGGTGGCATCCTATGACAGTTCCACGTTGGAAATCACTGAGCTCCTGAGAGCGGCCCATTCTTTCACAAATGTTTGTAGAAGCAGTCTCCATACCTAAGTGCTTGATTTTATACACCTGTGGCCGGGCCAAGTGATTAGGACACCTGATTCTCATCATTTGGATGGGTGGCCAAATACTTTTGGCAATATAGTGTATATTCTTATTTTTACACCTTCTTACCATCTTTAGATTCTAGACTTACATATTGTTGTTAGAGCGTTCGAGACACTCATGAATTTGCTACACTGCCTCTAAATGGGTATTTACTAACTACACTACATTTGTTTCTAATGGTATCCCAAGCTAAGTCAATAAATTAACG
The DNA here is from genome assembly GCF_033978785.1 of Entelurus aequoreus. Taxonomy (NCBI): domain Eukaryota; kingdom Metazoa; phylum Chordata; class Actinopteri; order Syngnathiformes; family Syngnathidae; genus Entelurus; species Entelurus aequoreus. Next base: position 60,288,399 of record NC_084739.1, read on the forward strand.
CCCTTGTTTTTATTTGTTGCTTGCTATGGCAGGTTTTACGCCAAAAGCAGATGGACAATCCAGAGGTCAAACAGGTGTCTGTGCGCCGGTTCGCCTCCTTCGGCCTTTTCAGCAGGAGAAGACTCTCCTCACAGGACCCCTCGCAGGAGCAGTGGGTGGAGTACAGAAGTGTCTTCTTTCCAGAATACAGTGCCTTGCTCAGGTACGCACCCAAAAAGGGACCAATCGTCCCTTGGCTGTTTTGCCATTTGCAACAAGTGAATTTCTGCAAAGTCGGAATTTGTATTCATAAATCAAATATTTTAATAGTGCATCAAAAGAGCTGTTTACAGCCTTCTAAATACATTTTTTAAACAGTATTAGAGCCCTCCAGACAAGATAACACCCCTATACACTTTTACCCTTGTTTTATTCAATATAGTCGGGATAATATTAGAAAATTAGAAAACACTGTACTAGGACTGCATGTTTAATCGACATCGAATTGACGCCAAAGTTTTAATTAGTGCGATTACGTAACAGCAAGCGGCTGAGGTTTTTTTCCCCTCCGCTGTAACCGGCATTTGAGTGACAGGCATGTTGAGCCTCGTGTTTGTTTGTCTCTCGCTTCAAACGAGGATAAAGAGGTCTCACCCTCTGCATCACTCTCCGGACCTGTGCGTGTTTATCAAACAGTCGAATTAACTGAACGCAGTGAGCCCTCTTTCCAGTCATTCACAATCTTTGCCTCGGTGGGCGGAGAGCGACTCGGCTAGACCGCACGAACAGAGAGCCTCGCAACTGGCCAGTAAGAAGTTCGGCAAAGTAACAAAAATTAGGAGTGAAAAATATGATTACAAAGCCAAATGTCCTGTTGTGGGAATATTTCAGCTTCAAATTGGATGGGCAATATGAGCCCATTAACACGGACGAACGAGTAAGAATGCCATGATCGCTGTGATGGTAATAAACAAAAAGGCAACGTCCAACTGGGAAAAAAAACGCACTTTAAGATGCACAATATTTATTTAAGTTAACTTTTGCTCAAATAAATGAGAGTCCATTTAATTTTTTTCGTTAATTTATTTGGGATAAAGTTATTTACCTTCCAATTACAGTACAATGGTAATCAAGTCTACAGTAATGAGAAATAAAATGTTACATCCTTTTAAATAATTACTTGCATTGTTATTATATATTAAGATTAAATTGCATTATAGACACTGTATAGTTTTATTTCTTCAGTTTAAGATCATGATGTAGACCAGGGGTGGCCATTACGTCGATCGTGAGCAACCTGTCGATCGCGGAGGGTGTGTCAGTCGATCGCTAGCCAGGCATTAAAAAAATGAACATTAAAAAAAAAATGTGCGACCATCAATCTTCACTATGACGTCACTTAATTGACATTCTCGACACCCGAGGATCATGTGAGATGACGGTGGCTGCTGCAAACCCAGTATTAAGAAAAAAAGAGAGGCAGGAAGGATATATATACTTTTTAGTTCGGCAGACTCTCCCGCCATACCTTCCGTCAACAGCCTAAAGACCGACCGCACATTTCCTGTCTTCACAATAAAAGTGCTGCTCCATGCTGCCAGCGCTAACAAAATAAGAGTCTCAAAACACTAGTACACACAGGCTAGCACGCTATGGAGTTTGCCGTCAATGTATTTCTTGTAAAGTGTATAAAAACGAATATTGAAGCAGGAAGTGGTATTGGACAGATAGGAGGACTTTTTTTCTCCTCCACAATGTAAATTTGAAAATGTGGAAGATATAACAAACAATTTTTTCTTACTAAACCGTCCCTTGTGTGATGTCTGTGTTTTCATGCATTGTTGTACATGCTATCGTAATGTAGTCAAGCCAGTTAACATTAGCGAATATGCTAACACGTTTACAAGTGTCTGAGTTAGTATTGTTGGTCACAAAAATCATTCATGAAGTTTGGTTCTTTTATGAATTTATTATGGGTCTACTGAAATAGTGACCAAATCTGCTGGGTCAAAAGTATACATACAGCAATGTTAATATTTGGTTCCATGTCCCTTGGCAAGTTTCACTGCAATAAGGCGCTTTTGGTAGCCATCCACAAGCTTCTGACAAGCTTCTGGTTGTATTTTTGACCACTCCTCTTGACAAAATTGGTGCAGTTTAACTAAAGTTGATGGTTTTCTGACATGGACTTGTTTCTTCAGCATTGTCCACACGTTTAAGTCAGGACTTTGGGAAGGCCATTTTAAAACCTTAATTTTAGCCTGATTTTGTCATGATCCGTGGTCCGGATCATGTTTAGTTTAGTTATGTTCTGTTAGTTTTGGACTTCTTTAGTTCTTTAGAATTTGGAGGTAATCCTCCTTTTTCATTGTCCCATTTACTCTCTGTAAAGCACCAGTTCCATTGGCAGCGAAACAGGCCCAGAGCATAACACTACCACCACCATGCTTGACGGCAGGGATGGTGTTCCTGGGATTAAAGGCCTCACCTTTTCTCCTCCAAACATATTGCTGGATACAGTACAGTACGCAGAGAGCTTCATAGAATGGGTTTCCATAGCCGAGCAGCTGCATCTAAGCCATGCATCACCAAGTCCAATTTTTTGTTTCATTTGACCACAGAACTTTCCTCCAGAAGGTCTTATCTTTGTCCATGTGATGTCAGATGAAACATTAATTGAGCTGTTTGGCCACAATACCCAGCAATATGTTTGGAGGAGAAAAGGTGGGGCCTTTTAGTCCCAGGAACACCATTCCTACCGTCAAGCATGGTGGTGGTAGTATTATGCTCTGGAGCTGTTTTGCTGCCAGTGGAACTGGTGCTTTACAGAGAGTAAATGGGACAATGAAAAAGGAGGATTACCTCCAAATTCTTCAGGACAACCTAAAATCATCAGCCCGGAGGTTGGGTCTTGGGCGCAGTTGGGTGTTCCAACAGGACAATGACTCCAAACACATGTCAAAAGTGGTAAAGGAATGGCTAAATCATGCTAGAATTAAGGTTTTAGAATGGCCTTCCAAAGTCTTGATGTAAACGTGTGGACAATGCTGAAGAAACATGTCCATGTCAGAAAACCAACAAATTTAGCTGAACTGCACCAATTTTGTCAAGAGGAGTGGTCAAAAAGTCAACCAGAAGCTTGCCAGAAGCTTGTGGATGGCTACCAAAAGCGCCTTATTGCAGTGAAACTTGCCAAGGGACATATAACCAAATATTAACATTGCTGTATGTGTACTTTTGACCAAGAAGATTTGGTCACATTTTCGGTAGAGCCATAATAAATTCATAAAAGAACCAAACTTCATGAATGTTTTTTGTGACTAACATGTATGTGCTCCAATCACTCTATCACAAAAAAAATAACAGTTCTGGAAATTATTGGAAACTCAAGACAGCCATGACATTATGTTATTTACAAGTGTATGTAAACTTTTGACCACAACTGTAATTATATATGAAGATGAGGTAGACCAGTGGTCCCCAACCACCGGTCCGTGGATCGATTGGTACCGGGCCGCACAAGAAATAAAAAAATATTTTATTTTATTTTATTTTTTTATTAAATCAACATAAGAAACACAAGATACACTTACAATTAGTGCACCAACCCAAAAAACCTCCCTCCCCCATTTACACTCATTCACACTCATTCGCACAAAATGGTTAATTAATATTTCTGGTTCCTACACTATATATCAATATATATCAATATAGTCAGCAAGGATATAGTCCGTAAGCACACATGATTGTATTTTTTTATGAAAAAAGTTAGACCCCAGGGGGGTCCAACTCGTTTTTATAGAGGGCCACATTGCAATTATGGCCGCTTGTAACAGTCAATTATATATAAACATATAATAGCTTTCTTACACAATTTGCAAATCAATCAATCAATCAATGTTTATTTATATAGCCCTAAATCACAAGTGTCTCAAAGGGCTGCACAAGCCACAACGACATCCTCGGTACAGAGCCCACATAGGAAGGAAACTGTTTTCGATTACTATATTTTTTTATTACAGATTAATGGATAACTTGCTTTAAAATCATAAGTCAAGTTGACAAGTATTCATTTTTGATAATCCCAATATCTTGTTGCATGGTCAGCTATTATTAAAGTGTGCAACATGCAGATGCATGCAGTACATTTGCATGTCAAAATCGAAAAGACAAATACATTTAGCCAGAATGTACTTTTTTTCAGCCTTTTATTGGCCTCAAAATGTCATGGCGGGCTACAATAAAATAATTTGGCTGACCACATAAAATGATGTGGCTGGCCACCTTAAACGCCGGGCAGGCCAGATCTGGACCCGGGCCTTCAGTTTGACACTTGTGCCATAGTCAAACGCGAAACCGTGATAGAAAAATTGCAATAGAGTGAAGCCGCACTATTAAAAGCCCAAAGTGGCGTGGGATGACTGCAGAAACGTTGCTTGGAGTGATGATCATTTCGAGCAGACACGCTGAGGACAATTTACGAAACTGAAACAATACAAAGAGAATGCCATTGTAGGTTAATAATACTAACTCAGACACTTGTAAACTTGTTAGCATATACGCTAATGTTAACGACGCTGGCTTGACTACATTACGATAGCATGTACAAATATGCATGAAAACACTCCTACAGACATCACACATGGGACGGTTTAGTAAGTAAGGATTGTTATATTATAAACCTTACAAACGTGGCCTGGAGAATCCATATGAGTAGAAACACTAGGGATGGAATGGTACTTGTACTTCCGGTTCAAAGCGATAAACAGCAGGAAACACTCTAGACATTCACCCAGCTGCACCAACTGTGAGCAAATCTGTCCAAAAGATAGCACCATAGCACAAACAATAACGCACTATTTCGGTTTAGTAAGTATAAATTGTTTTAGTTACATTGTAAAACTTACAAACATTGCTTGGCGGGATGAATGAAGAACCCTCTGAGCAAAAACGCTATGGACAGTTTAACTTCCGGTTCAGGGCACGAAACAGGAAGTACATTTTCAACCCTCAGAACCTGCAAAGAGCAAACTCGTCCAGTAGATGGCGCCATAGCACAAACAATAACACTTTCACAGTGTGTCTGTCGATGTTATATGAAAACTGTTTCTTGAATACAAAACATTATGGCCATTAGCGAATAAAAATCCATAAATTAGCCGCACCATTTTATAAGCCGCGGGGTTCAAAGCATGGGGGGGAAAGTAGCAGCTTATAGTCCTGAAAATACGGTATAAGAATCGCGATTCAGATGTGAATACATTTTTTGGAGCACCCTTTAATTCACAGACAGTCCCTTTTATAATGTGTTTATGAGCAAAAGGAAAAAGGTGGCGTAAAATCTATTTGTGGCGGTCCAAGTTTACCACAATTACGAATGGTAGGTTAAACAGTATGAATAACGACAAATGATTAATTGTAATTATTTGTGTCTCTCAGGGACAACATGGGCCCTCTACGAGTTAATGAAGTGCTCACCAGCTTTGACAACACCGGGAATGTCTGTAAGTCCACTTTGACTCTACACACACACACACACACACACACACACACACACACACACACACACACACACATACATACATACTGACAAGTTGGAGGGAGCCTTACGCTGCGTGCTGTTAGCGAATGATTGACGCTTTGATGGCGCATGCATTGATTCCCTCTGGCTCAATGGGTTTTGTTGCGTGGTGTATCATAGTTCTACCTTCAAATGTCCTCCAGAGGGAAGTGGACTACATGGTCTTCTTATTGCTCCGGTGTGCGGCCATCTGTGCTTTCGGGGACAAAGCGGGTAGAAGGATGCAGCGTCTCTTGAACGACAAAAGCTTAGATTTTCACCCCGATTTTATGCCTTCGGAATATGTATAAGAAATATATTTGTATTGTTAAAATTATGTCCCCTAACAATATCTCTGGATAACGACATAGATAGATAGATAGATAGATAGATAGATAGATAGATATTTTATTGATCCCCGTGGGGAAATTCAGGTTCAAGATTAGACAAACAATGAACAGGGAGACAGAGCTGGAAAGCTGACAGTGCAGCCAATTACGGCGCTCCTTAAAAGGTAGGAAAAAGGTGAACACTGGGACAGGGGGTCAGTTTCAGCCTGGGCTCTTGGGGATGGGGTCCAGACTGGGGCCAACAAAACTAGCCATAAGCACACATACACATGTTACACAGAATCCACAAAACTTGCAACAGAGGGGAGAGGGTGGGGGGTGCTGCAGCCGTCCATCTCCCCTAAGGTGTTCAAGCGGTGGAAAAGGTGTGGTATGACAATGCTTTGATATTAACAATGTGTCTTTTGAAAGTAGCAGTATAATGGTTAAGACTCTGTTGAAATATACGCCGACATATTGTCCTTTATCTCTCTCTGTTCCCCGTTTTTTAACAAGAATATAAAAAGAACCACTTGTGAATATTCATGTATCTATTGCAGTGTTTTTCAACCTTTTTTTAGCCAAGGCACATTTTTTGCGTTGAAAAAATCCGGAGGCACACCACCAGCAGAAATCATTAAAAAACAAAACTCAGTTGACAGTAAAAAGTTGTTGTCGCAATTGTTGGATATGACTTTAAACCATAACCAAGCATGCATCAATATAGCTCTTGTCTCAAAGTAGGTGTACTGTCATGACCTGTCACACACGCCGTGACTTATTTTGAGTTTTTTTCTGTTTTCCTGTGTGTAGTCTTTTAGTTCTTGTCTTGCGCTCCTATTTTGGTGGATTTTTCTCTTTTTTGGTATTTTCCAATAGCAGTTTCATGTCTTCTTTTGAGCGATATTTCCCGCATCTACTTTGTTTTAGCAATCAAGACTATTTCAGTTGTTTTTATCCTTCTTTGTGGGGACATTGTTGATTGTCATGTCATGTTCGGATGTACATTGTGGACGCCGTTTTTGCTCCACAGTAAGTCTTTGCTGTCGTCCAGCATTCTGTTTTTGTTTACTTTGTAGCCAGTTCAGTTTTAGTTTCGTTCCGCATAGCCTTCCCTAAGCTTCAATGCCTTTCTTCACCTTTTGTTTATTTTTGGTTTAAGCATTAGACACCTTTTTACCTGCACGCTGCCTCCCGCTGTTTCCAACATCTACAAAGAAATTAGCTACCTGCTGCCACGTACTGATATGAAAGAGTATTACACGGTTATTCTGCCGCGCTCTAGACAGCACCAACCACTCAACAACAACACAAAATTTGCAGACTATATTTACTGGTTTGTAGAGATGCGCGGTTTGCGGACACAACCGCGGAGTCCGCGGATAAACCGCGGGTCGGGCGGGTGACATGACGAAAAAAATAGATTTTAAATAGATTCGGGCGGGTGGCGATTGAACCAATTCGGAAATATATATACATAGTTAAATGTTGCTACCCACATACGAAAAACGAGCAGCACTCTTTGAAACAGTCAATTATTCATCAGGCACTGCAGCACAACACAACACAGTCTGATGGGTTTGATTTCCCCCCTTCAGCTATTTGCCTTGGCCAATAAGTTGCAGGTAATGTATTATTATTATTTATTTAATTTGTTTTTGTTTAAATAGGGATGACATACATATGTTATTGTATAATTTAAGTTTGTGCGCGTGATTGACAGCCTAAGGCTTATGAGGCACATTTTTTATTTATTTTTTTATTTCAACTTAAAAACGTATGAGCCTATGCCTATGCCTACAACATAGGCTATGTGTTTATCTTTATTTTCTTGCCTGTCGCTGACAATGGAGATTGTCTGATATTTTGTCATGGCTGCAGATCAATCAATAAAGGTTCATCTTTGTCGCAAAATTGTTCACTGTTTCACTGTGCACCCCGCCCTCGTCCCTATTTGAGCATTCTAACGTTAACAAGTTGATATTCATTGAAATAAATTCAGAACATTTTTTTTTACCTAACGAAAATATAGGCCTAGTCTTTCTAAAACATTTTTTAACTTCTTAAAAGCATCGTTCTGCTTGCTGCAACTTCGCACACAAAGTTTGAGGAACGCACTCCTGATCTGAGGGCATTGGCAACAATAGTCAACACTTTCTTAATGGAAATGACAATAATATTATAATAATGATAAATAATATTATCACTCATTAATATCTCTTAGCCACTAATGCGTGGCCAAAAGATATTAATGCGTGGCACGCATTGAATGTCTCTGCTGCATTGGATCAGTCTCCTTTCTTTAACAGGCAAAAGCTTTCTAACCTCACTAATGCCTTGCATCGTCTATATTAGATATATAACAACGGGCGGGTGGCGGGCGGGTGTGGTTTTGATAAAATGTTGGTTCGGGTGGATGGCGGGTGGATGACGACTTTTGTGATGCGGTTGCGGATGAAATAATTGCCTATCCGCGCATCTCTACTGGTTTGCATAAATATTTTTAACCCAAATAGGTTAAATTAGATAATCTCCCACGGCACACTAGTGTGCCGCGGCACAGTGGTTGGAAAGCACTGATCTATTGTAAATGCTGTAGTTATAGTCGGGGTGTTTGTTTACTTAAACCGCAATAAGGACTGTGCATTAAGTAATAAGGTAATTTTTAAACCTAATGATTTGGAGTACACGAGAACGTGCAAAGGAAAAATCACCTTTCATCAATCACATGCTCATTTGTAAAAACACAGCAGCAATAGCACCAATGTTGTATTTAATTAGGAGAAAACTGTTTAGTCAGCGTTAATAACGCTGATTAAGTGCAACACACATGAGTTTCAGACATTTTATAGTGCTTGCAGGGGTAAAGCTACTGGCTACTGACCACTCATGCTACTTCAAATGCAGCTATCTTGTAAAGTAAAAAAAAAAGCACACTGCATCATATGGATGTGTAGATTAACAATATAATGATAACGCGGTAAAACTCCCCACGGTTATTATTACCGCTTTCAATTAAAATTGTCATAAAACTGTAATTGATAACGCTTTGATAAACTCACGGACCAGTGACACTAGCTAGCTTAAATGCTAACTTGAAAACAAGAGACAATAACGTCTTTCCCCTCATGGAGAACCTCCTTCTGTGCCCACCCATGCTTGAAAGCCTTGTGATGGGTCATGTCAAAGATTATAGGTTGGCGTTAACCAGCCAGATGGCACCGCAGGAGTCGGGGTCAAAGGCGAAGGCCATGATCAGAGGCGATTTCACTGCACACCACCACCAACGTTAGACTGCATTGATAAACTCCACTTTAAGACAGTTACATCAAAGACAGACAAGCGTCATCACTCTTCTGTCTCACTTCCAGTCTTACTGTATCATCCCCTCTTCTTCTTTTTTTTTTTTTACCTTTCCCCCTCTCCATGTTTTCCCTCAATCCTCCATCCTCTCAGCTGGAAGTCATGCTTGGCCAGATGGGTAAGTGAGTTCCTGACTCGGTCGGTGGATTAGCACAGCCGGAGATGAGAGCATCTATTGAGCAGGGGAGGGATAGAGGGATGGAGGTGGGGGTGACGGTGGGTGGGCATGCCAGAGGTGATCCGTCGGTCTTTCTACCGTTGCGAGGACATTGTTATAGCGAGGACACATCCAGCCTGTCCTCACGTGCCAAGGTGTAAGATGTGTGTGTAGACCAGGCAACACTTACTGGTTGATGATGTTATGAGCAACGTGACCAACATGTCTAACAGGCTGCTTAAAGCCTTCTGCTTTTTCAAAAAAATAGTTTTGATTCTCAAAATCCCCAAGTTTTAAGGCCAATTGTACTAAACATGGCCACGATTAGGTTTTGAAAAAATACTATTATACAAAACCCAAAACCAGTGATGTTGGCACGTTGTGTAAATCGTAAATAAAAACAGAATACAATGATTAGCAAATCCTTTTCAACCTATATTCAATTGTATTGACTGCAAAGACAAGATACTTAACGTTTGAACTGGAAAACATTATTTTTTGGGATTTGATGCCTGCAACATGTTTTAAAAAAGCTGGCACAAGTGGAAAAAAAGACTGAGAAAGTTGAGAAATGCTCATCAAACACTAATTTGGAACATCCGACAGGTGAACAGGCTAATTGGGAGCAGGTGGGTGCCATGATTGGGTATAAAAGCAGCTTCCATGATGATGTCATTCACAAACAAGGATGGGGCGAGGGTCACCACTTTGTGAACAAATGCGTGAGCAAATTGTGGAACAGTTTAAGAACAACATTTCTCAACGTATTTAGGAATTTCACATCTACGGTCCGTAATATCTTCAAAAGGTTCAGAAAATCTGGTGAAATCGCTGCACGCAAGCGATGATATTACGGACCTTGGATCCCTCAGGTGGTACTGCATCAAAAAGCGACATTAGTGTGTATAGGATATCACCACATGGGCTCAGGAACATTTCAGAAAACCACTCTCGGTAACTACAGTTCGTCGCCACATCTGAGTTTGAGTTTGAGTTTGAGTTTATTTCGAACATGCAAGCATACAACATGATACATCACAATTTACAGTTTCTCTTTTCAACATGTTCGAAAAGGAGTAGGAAGAAGCAGAGCTTATTTAATCCTACCCCTTTTCTTTACATAACAGTTGCAAAACTTTTTGTTCACTTCCTTTTCACAATTTTTTCACAATAAACTCCATAAGTAATCACAATAAAAATAAATAAATAAATAATAGTAAGAATTTAATAATAATAATTGGTGAAGTAAGTCATATTTCATATGATGAGATAAGTAAGATTACTTTAAGAATGAATGAATGGATGGATGAAATAAATTGAGAATGTTTGTCATGGTTCTTCTTCTTTGTACTTTGTAAACACTTTAAGTTTGAAGAGTTTCTTGAAGTGTATCATATTAGTACATTGTTTGATTGCTTTGCTTAATCCATTCCATAATTTAATTCCACATACTGATATACTGAAGGTCTTAAGTGTTGTACATGCAAACAAATGTTTTAAATTGCGTTTTTCTCTAAGATTATATTTCTCCTCTTTTTTTGAGAAGAATTGTTGTATATTCTTGGGTAGCAGGTTATAGTTTGCTTTGTGCATAATTTTAGCTGTTTGCAAATTCCCTATGTCGTGGAATTTCAGTATTTTTGATTCAATAAATAAAGGGTTTGTATGTTCTCTATATCCAACATTACGTATTATTATAACTGATCTTTTTTGTAACACCGTTAATGAATGAAGTGTACTTTTGTAATTATTTCCCCATATTTCTACACAGTAACTCAGATATGTAACACTAGTGAGCAGTAGAGAATATGAAGGGATTTTTGGTCTAGAACATGTTTTGCTTTATTCATTATTGACGTGTTTCTTGCAACTTTATGTTGTATATTTTTTACGTGAGATTTCCAGTTCAATTTATCATCAATCATTATACCTAGAAATTTGGTTTCATTTACTCTTTCCATTTCTATTCCGTCTATTTGTATTTGTGTTTGACTTTCTCTTCTACTGTTACCAAATAGCATTATCTTAGTTTTACTGAGATTCAACGATAGTCTGTTTTTGTCAAACCATCTTTTTAATGTGTTAATTTCTTCTGTTATTATTTGTATTATCTCCTGTGTGTTCTCTCCTGAACAAAACACTGTTGTATCATCCGCAAATAATACTAACATTAAATCTTTTTTAACTTTACAAATGTCATTTAATAGAGATTGAATAATTTAGGTCCTAGTATTGATCCCTGAGGTACACCACAGGATATATTTAGCGTTGTAGACGTGTGTTCGCCTAGCTTCACGTATTGTTTCCTGTTCGTTAGATAACTTCTTATCCAGTTCAACCCTTGTGTGGTGTTCATATTGTTGTTACTCAGCCAGTGTTTGTGGGTCTGATGGACCCGTGGCATTTTGTGGCTTTTAATGCCTCACAATCAAACATTTTTATGTTAAAATACTGACTTATCCCAAAAAACATCTGTAAAGAAGTGCTTTGAAAGGCTGGTAAAGGAATACATTGTCTCCAGACTTCCCCCCACATTCGACCCATACCAGTTTGCTTATCGCCCTAACCGCTCCACAGAGGACGCCATCTCCTCTGCACTCCACCTGAGCTTAGCACATCTGGAAGGAAAGGACACACACGTGCGGATGTTGTTTCTGGACTTCAACTCGGCATTCAACACCATCATCCCGCAGCACTTGGTGAGCAAACTGGCCCCTCTTGGATTCAGTACCCCCCTATGCAACTGGCTGCTTGACTTCCTCACAGACAGACCCCAATCTGTGAGAGTGGGCAACAACACCTCCAGTGCCATCTCTCTGAGCTCCCCCCAGGGCTGCGTCCTGAGTCCGCTGCTGTTCACGTTGATGACCCATGACTGCTGCGCCAGGTCCACTACTAACTACATTGTGAAGTACATGACAGTAGTGGGCCTCATCCGTGACAACAACATGGACTACAGGGAAGAGGTGAAACATCTGGTTGACTGGTGCAGAACCAACAACCTGGTCCTGAACATCGACAAGACCAAGGAGATCATTGTCGACTTCAGGAAGCACCAGTCTAGCCACGCTCCACTCTTCATCAACGGCACAGCGGTGGAGATGGTAAGCAGCACCAAGTTCCTGGGGGTGCAGATAACTGACAATATAACCTGGTCCCTACACACCGGAGCTCTTGTAAAAAGAGCTCAGCAGCGCATGCACTTTTTGCGTCGGATGAAAAGAGCACAGCTCCCTCCCCCCATTTTCACCACATTCTACAGAGGCACTATAGAGAGCCTACTGACCAACTGCATCTCTGTCTGGACTGGAGCCTGCAGTGCCTCAGACTGGAAGTCTCTCCAGAGAGTGGTGAGGACGGCGGAAAAGATCATCAGGACTCCTCTTCCTCCTATCCAGGAGATCGCAAAAAGCCGCTGCCTGACCAGGGCTCAGAAAATCTGCAGAAACTCCTCCCAACCCCACCAAGGACTGTTTTCACTGCTGGACTCTAGAAAGATGTCCGCAACCTCCGTAGCAGAACCTCCAGGTTCTGTAACATCTTCTTCCCTCAGGCCGTAAGACTCTTGAACGCATCATAATAATCCCCTCAATTCTCCCCAAAAATGGATGAACTCGCTGGAATATAAAGACAATATAACATACATCCATAAACGTAGATGCATATGCAAAAGTGCAATATATTTATCTTTACAGTAATCTATTTATTTATACCTGCACCTTATTGCTTTTTTATCCTGCACTACCATGAGCTAATGCAACAAAATTTCGTTCTTATCTGTACTGTAAAGTTCAAATTTGAACGACAATAAAAAGTAAGTCTAAGTCTAAGACCCACAAACACTGGCTGAGTAACAACAATATGAACGTTGCATGGAAATTTCTCTGCCAGTTTCTGCATCCCACAGGGATTCTTCTTTTGGGTTTCTGCACCTGCGGTTCCCACACAAGGTTGCAACATTGTTTGTCAACACTTTCTGCGCTCATTTTGTCACACATTTGACCCTCTGATGTTCTGTGTACCTACACTCTGTCCTCCTCCTGTCTAGGCCTGCTGTGTGTGTGTGTGTGTGTGTGTGTGTGTGTGTGTGTGTGTGTGTGTGTGTGTGTGTGTGTGTGTGTGTGTGTGTGTGTGTGTGGTACACAGAACATCAATTTCCACACTTCTATTAGCCCCGGGTCCAGTGGACACCGGACATCTTATATGTAATAGAAATGTGTAGGGGGGGTGTATGGTGTGTGTTCATTAAATATGTATTCTGATATATGTTCTTCACAGAAAATGAGCCAAAGCCAGTGAGTCTGTTTGAAAAATTAATTAATTGTATCATTTTTCTTTTAATAAACATCGAAAACGGGTCCCACAGACCCGAACGCCACCCAAGGGTTAAGACTAACCCTCTGATGCCATATCATTCTAGTTTTTTGATTAAAATATTGTGATTAATTGTGTCAAATGCTTTAGTTAGATCCATAAAAACCGCTGCCGCGCATTTTTTACTATCTATTGCTTTGGTAATTTCTTCTGTAATTTCAATTAAAGCCATTGAAGTTGAAACATTAGCTCTGTATCCATATTGGTTCTCTTCGAGTATTCTATTTTTATTTATGAAACTTTCTAATCTGTTATTGAACAGTTTTTCAATGATTTTAGAAAATTGTGGAAGTAGAGAAACAGGTCTATAATTTGTAAATTGATGTTTGTCTCCAGTCTTATAAACTGGTGCAACTTTAGCTATTTTCATTTTGTTTGGAAATGTACCTGTTTGAAATGATATGTTACTAATATACATTAATGGTCCTGAGATCTCTTCAATAACCTTTTTTATCGTTTCCGTATCAATTCCGTTACAATCAGTTGAAGTCTTAGATTTACATTTTTTTGCAATTGTAACTATTTCCTCCTGTGTCACATTACTGAGGAACATGGAGTTGGGATTTCGCTCTATGGTATCATTATAGTCCTCAATTGGAACTGGGTCTGGAATCCTTTCTTCCAATTTTGGTCCGATATTTACAAAATAATTATTGAAGCTTTCAACTACTTCCTTTATGTTGTCATTTTTTTTATTTTCGTCTAAGAAGTATTGAGGGTAGTCCCTCTTAGTTCCATTTTTAATAATGCTATTGAGGATGCCCCATGTTGCTCATGTATTATTTTTGTTCCTGTCCAATAATTCACTGTAATATTCTTTTCTACATGATCGTAGTATGTCTGTTAACTTGTTTTTATACTTTTTGTACTTAATTTCTGCCTCTATAGTTCTTTGTGCTATACATTTTCTATATAGTGTATTCTTCTTCTTACAAGCATTTTTTAATCCTTTTGTCATCCATGGTTGATTATTCTTTCTCTGCTTGTTACTGAGTTGTATCCATGGACAATGTTTGTCATAAAGTATTATGAACTTGTTTAAGAAATGTTCATATGCTTCATCAACCTCTTTTTCATTATACACATTGTCCCAATCTTGCTTTTGTAGCTCAATTTTGAAGGCAGTCATCCTCTTCTCTGTGCACAGTCTTCGAAATGTCCTTTTGTCTTCCATGTTCTTCTTGTAGTTTCCATCATATATTGTAAAAACTGGCAGATGATCACTAACGTCGGTTATAAGTAGACCACTTGTAGTGTTATTATCAAAATCATTGGTAAACATATTATCAATAAGCATGGCACAGTGTCCTGTGATTCTGCTTGGCTTTGTGATTTTAGGATATAGACTGATGCTGTACATTGTATCAATGAAGTCATCAATATACTTTTGCTTGTTGGGGTTCAATAAGTCAATATTAAAGTCACCACATAAGAACATTATTATTTGACCATTGTCCATGTAAGTTGCCTTGATCCATTCTTCAAATGTTTCTATACTTGACTTAGGTGATCTATATATACAACTGATGAATATGTTTTTGCTTTTTTCCTGACATATTTCAATGGTTATACATTCTAAGATATTATCTTTAGCAAATGACATGTTTTTTACCACTTTGTAGTTCAGGTTCTTCATCACGTACACAGCTACTCCTCCTCCATTTTTGTTGGTTCTGTTGATGTAGTTTAGCTCATATCCCTCCAGATCAAAATCTATTCATTTTTTATCATCAATCCATGTTTCTGTGACAGCAATCACTTTGAAGGGTTTGTTGATGTGTTCCAAAAAGTTCTTAATGTTGTTGTAATTTGCATACAAGCTTCTACTATTAAAATGAATAATTGACAATTTGTTATCACATTCAATGTTGCTATTATATTGATCATCTGTATAATAAAAACAACTATTACTGATGTGGGAGAAAACATTTGTATCTGGATCTATATCATTTTCCAAATCCTGGTTTTTGTGATCTTTGTTGCAGAAATGTTTTAGTTCCATATTTTCTTGTTCAACAATCTTTGATGTTGTTTCAATAATCTCTATAAGTGTAGGTGGATGCAATCCTGATTGTAGGTCCTCTTGTTTAGTCGTCCCTTGGAACATAGTAGTGCCGATGCTGAATTTAGGTGCTTGTTTTCTGTCAGAGTCCATTATCATCGTTGCTGTGGTAGCTGTATAAACTTTAAAAATTGTCCAGGTCCTTGATGTCATGGACAACAATTACTCTTGCTTCTGGACTTCCATTCAGCTTGATGTAGATTTTACAGTTGGCGCTCCAAGTTCCCTGGATTTTCCCTGCCTTCTCAAGTCGCGTGCTTTCTTGGCGATTCCAGCATTACGTTTTGTGAGATGCTCATTCATGTACACATTTGTTCCCTTCAGCTTCTTTCCCTGTCTCAGCAATGCCATTTTAGAGTTTCTGTTTACGAGTTTCACGAGCACGACTGGAGTGGCGTTGTTGTTTCTTCCGTTCAGTGGGATGCATGTTTCGATGGTATTAATGTCAATTTCAATTTCTTTTGATTGCAGAAAGTTGACCACTTGCTGTTCTGCTGAGACCATATCCATTTCATCTGGTTCACCTTCATTATTCACAGCTTTCGCATAGGATCTTGGTTTAATTCGGTGCCCTGTCACAATGATATCATTCATTCGTTTATCCTGATCCATTTCATCTATGATGTTCCTCAGCATGTTGTTGTCTTCTTGAAGGATCTTCATTTGTTTGCTCATTTCAGTGGCTTCTTTATTTCTGGAGTTGTTCTCTTTTTTTAAATTTCTTTAATTTCTTCTTTCATTTCTTTCATATCCTCTTTCCATCCATCCATCAATTCTTCCCATTTTTCTATCATTTCTTCTTTAAATTCCTGGAGTATTTTTTGTAGTATCCCTTCTTGAATCCCATCATGTCCTGTGCCCAGCTTCAAATCAGTCTTTCCAGTCAATCCTTTAACTTTTGGCATCGCGGCAGTCACTGACGTCTGTGCCTCTTATGTCTTAAGGGCAGTTACTTCTTTAGCGACTTGCGGCACTTTTAACTTGTTTTTTCAACAATTTCGTACCTTGCGCCGTTCAGAGATCAATTTGAGGTGTCAGTCTGTCAACTTATATCACTCTGCGACGTCGGGATCACTTTAAAACAGCTGTAAACTCGCCGTAGTTTTTGGTTGCTAGGCAACCGCTTTGAACTGCGGGAGGCGCCTTTGGCTTGAGGCTAACGGCTCTTCCACTCGCCTTATTTCAGCGTATCAGTGCCTCTCAACTGACCAAAATCAGATCGAAGATGCCAGGTGACTCTCCTGTGGCTGTGATCGCAAATCAGTGGTCAAATCAGTGGTCAAAATCTTCAGACTTAACAAAACTCCGGTAGCAGAAGCAGAGCTTTTTTTTCTTTGCGTCCTTTCTCATTGACAGGAAGTGACGAAGATAAGTGCAAGTAAGTGCAAGTTAAAACTCCACTATGCAAAGCCAAAGCCATTTATCAACAACACCCAGAAACGCCTCCGGCTTCGCTTCACTTGGCCCGATGCAATGGACTGATGCAAAGTGGAAAAGTGTTCTGTGGTCTGACGAGTCCACATTTCAAATTGTTTTTGGAAACTGTGGACGTCAACAAAGAGGAAAAGAACCATCTAGATTGTTATAGGCGCAAAGTTCAAAAACCAGCATCTGTGATGGTATGGGGGTGTATTAGTGTCCAATGCTGTGTGTTATGTCTCACCATGTGTGTTGACTTTTTGTGTTAGTTGCTTTTTTTGCGCCATGACTAGGGAAGGTTGTTTAGATTTGGCCATATAAGTGAATGCGGTCCTGTATATATTTGAAAGCACTATTCATGGTCATTGATCTGTTTTACTCACGCTGACCACAAGTTGGCGGGAGATTTGCAGCAGTCACGTTTTGCGGGCCAAACTCACTTTGCCAGTAGGCAGTAGTTTGGACACCCCTGGTCTACAGTTTCATGTGTTCATCAGATTATATTGGCTTCCATCTAAAATCTCCAATATAAGCGCTCCGATTCAAGTAGTCCTAATTGTGGCAAAGCTGGACAGACATGTTAACATCTAAATTGTCCTCCAATAAGCACACAAGGTTGGTCTTTTCTTCTATTTTAGGCATTTACAAAAAGATAAACATAGGATATTAGGAGCTAAAAGCTACACAACAGCTAAGCACACAAGCTAGACTTGCATAATAAGTGTTCTAATTGAACAATATTGCAGTCGAAAACACATTTGTCAATATAAACAAGCATCGAATAATAATAGTTGCATATTACTTACACATACAAAGTCTCCGAGACAGAAGCGTATGAGAAATTATCCAGTAACAAACCTGCATCATTCAACTTATTTTGATCTTAATTTGATGAATTATTGTGGCCACACGGTGATGCCAAAATCCCAATGACTACTCTACTTCAACTTAAAGACAGCATAAGTTGATTCCAGATGGTTAGTAATAAATAGGTTAGTGCTGTTAATTGTTTTTGTAAAATGATTCCTGTTGATAACGTATCATATCAAATATTTAAGGCTCCATTATCAGTATTATATAGGACGTGAAAAAGTGACACCTCTAGTAATTATGTCACATTATGTCACTGATGGACACATTTATAGGGTTTTTTTTTGCTGGTCAAGTTGGATCGAACAGAAACAAGACCACCTCGGGCCGTTTGATCTTGGCCGCACCTGGGTTCGATTACTGACCAAACAGAGCGCATGTACTAGAGTTTGATTGGCCAACAGACCAAAGAGCGCTAGCACCCTAAGATTAGGATAAAGGTAATGCACCATGTTAAGGAGGGTCCTCCATCTTGTTCCTCAGACAATGAGCCAACCATGCCCCCCCTCTCCCTTGTTCTCCATCCCATGTTTGGGACTACTAATGCGTGAGATCAATTAGGACTGGTTGAGAGGAGGTTCTAAAAGGCCCAGAGGTGACCCTGTCAGAAACCCTGGGGTGTGTATGAGATGGAAATAGGAGAGAAACCCCTCTTAAATACACACAACTGATGTGCAACCCTTTTAAATAGAATGACATGCAACTGCACGGTTAAATAGCCAACCCCCCTGTAGTTTCCACCCCGAAAAAAGTGTCACACATCCGCTGATACATCTGCTCTACCTTCGCCAACTTCCCCGCTATCTTGCTAATCCCTCACCCCTGAGGTGTGGACAAGCCTCAATCCTTAGGGGTCCTTGTCCTGGTCAATAGCAGGCTAAAAAGCCTGGCAGGATTAGCCCGCAAACCCTAAAACGCAGACTCGGCTTTAAATTGCTACCCCCTGTCGACATGACCCCCCCTCTCCCTCCCTCCTTGCTATTGTGCTTGTGGCACCGCTGAGCATGGATGCGGACAATATGTGATGTCTTAGGTGACAATAAGCTGGAGTCAATGGTTTCACTTCCATGCATGGAGAGAAGACAAGGAGTCGCAATCAAATGTAATGAAGAGGGTAATATATCCTGAAGGCTATGGGCTAGTAGTGATTTAAAGTAGTTCTTCTGCAGCCATGCACATTTAAGTCAGGTTACCAAAGTTGTTCAACAATCCCCACTTTGGCTTGCTATATTTCATGTATTATATATATGTCCGTCTCCGCAATGCTAGACGGTCACATACTTCCTTCTTGTGTCTTTTAATTTATTTTAATTTTCCTGAAGG
>NC_084739.1:60312834-60362834 GCF_033978785.1 Entelurus aequoreus
CTTATTAAATAAAAATATAGAAAAAACTACCGGCAGCGGTACAGTTTAGATCCATGAAGGAAAGAAGGAAGTGAATTAATGTTTATTACTGAATACATTTACATATGCATAAAAAATGTCTTTTGTATTATTTTTTTAATGAATTAAATAACGTTTATGACAACCTTTTTCCAAAATACAATATATAATGTGAGATACAACAGGATAATGCATACATTTATCATTTGTTTTCAAAACAGTTACAAAAAAGTGTGACCCCAAAAATTTACTGTGGGACCCCACATTTATGACTTGATGGGGTCCCTGGGACCCCATTTTGAAAATTCCTTGCGCCAACACTGTATTTGTATATATGTATCAAAATAATAATGCTAATGTTATTATTTACAATACAATATTAGCATCACAACATGTATCTAATATCACAGCACTAGATTTGACAATTTTCAGATCAAATCCTGCCGCAGAAACAGGAGCATGCGCGGATAGCATGAGCAGACGGCATGCGCAAATAGCGTGCAAAGATAGCATGCGTTGAACACACCTAACCGCCTAACCCTAACTTCTTGTACTTAACTCGAACCCTAGCATGCGTGGATAGTATGCATAGATGGCCTGTGCCAAGTTCAGAGCGATTTTGAAACGTACACATGCTAGAGAAGTGACATTTTCACTCTAAATGTCTGGATGGTTTAATTGGCCTATGAATGTGCATAATAAACAACTAATTTGGTAATTGATTGTAAGGAATCATTGATGACTAACTGCTGATTAATCGCTGATTAATCTTGAAGCAATTGAGGCAAAATGGAGTCCACTGCTTGGCTACAACAGAGGCTCTGTTGAGTTAGTCTCAATTAATCTTCTCAGTAATTGTGTTATTCTGCTCAGTATGACTGTCGTGTAAACAGGAGTTCAAAACCTTCACGGAGCGATTCTCTCATCACTCTGAACAAATGATTAAAATACGTAAAAACCAGTTGTTTTGGTAGCGTTTCCCGAAGTTGAAATAGTAGAAATTTTATCGTATCGCATCGTGTAAAGTTGTTTTAAAAGTTGTTTCTTATTTGATTTGCTATTTGTAAAGATGAATACAATATTACAATTTCTGCATCTTGCGATGAAATTTGATCGAAGCAAAAAATATTTTCATTGATGTCCTTAAGACTCTCAATGCAGATTTTGACCTCTTGATTGAGAAGGTTCTGTTAAAAATAAGATTTTCCATTCTCTACTTTCCTTGGGCATACAGTTTTGTGGTCTGCCATTGTTCTTAGCTGAATTAACTGGCATGATGGAAGCTATGTTATGTTGTGTATAGGGCTGGGCGATATGACTAAAAAATGTATCACGATATAAGTGTTTCATATCAGTCGATATCGATAATTATTGATTAAAAAAAACAAAACTATTCTAAATAAAGACCAGGAGAAAAAAGGCTTAATTTAAATACTTTTATTTTAAATATAACCTTTAACCTTTAGAACAAGGTCAGCATTATGAAAAACAGTCAGATAAAAGAAAATACTGGTCGATGTGCAAATATTGACATTAAATAAATGCTTAATCCAACAAAATGTGCAAAGTATTGTAATTAAGAAATGAGTAGTGTACAACTCAGGCTTTAAAGCCATATTGGTAACAATATATGCAAATAAATAACAGTCACATTAAGCAAGCAGAAACAAACATGTCTTACAGAATATTGTAAACATCGGAATAAACTTGCGTCTGAACATCTGTGACAAAACAAACCTGTTACTCTCTTCAGTCATTTATGGAAAAATCAAACCAACTTCAGTATCTCCTTTTCCACGGATTCCCTGCACATTGTGTAAAGCTTAGGAGTAGCTGTCTTGGAAAAGTGCTTTCGGCCAGGTAGAACATAACGGGGGTCGAGCACGTGTATGAGATTCTTGTACCCAGACTTCTCAACTATGCTGAGCGGTAGCATGTCCTTCGCTAATTGATACACCACTGCATCCGTTATTTCTTTATAACGTTTTGAATTTGTGTCGTATGGCACTGCTGCCGAGTAATACTGTCTGCGGCAACAACAGACCACCATCGGTCATGGTGGTCTGTTGTTGCCGCTTCGGTGCTGTTCCACTTGCACCGGCTGATGTAGATGGTTGTGGCTGTTTGATACTGCTGTACTCCAGCGGGTGAGAGCGGCTCAGGTGGTAAAATAAGTTTGTCGTGTTCCCAGACTTGGTCGGGACGACAACCTTGCAAAGTTTGCAGACAGTATTACTCTGATTCGTATCGGATTTTAAAAAATCCAAAATACTGCCAAACTGGTGACGTGACGTTTCCTTTTTTATTTACAATTTCCTCTCGTGCTGCCGCGTTCATATTCCCGTTTGGTTTCACTCCTCGTCGTCAGCTAGCCGTTGTTGCTTTTTTTTTCTTTTTTCTTCCTATGAGCATTTCCCAGAATGCCTTGCGGTTCAGGCTTGGCCGTGATAGGTCGAGAGGCCAAAGCCCTTCCTCTGCCTACACCCCCCAGAATGCCGTGCGGTTCCGGCTCTGCCTTTCTTCCTATTTTTTTCTAAAGAACTCAGTGAAATTATCGAACGTTCTATCGACCCCATTTTCTATTGATATTGATCACATGTCTATCGCAATATATATTGTTATTGTTTTATCGCCCAGCCCTAGTTGTGTATGTTGCTAATGCAGCTATTGCATACACGTCTTACCATGAAAACCCCAAAGTAAGTCATGGTTGACTCTTCTAAACCATATCGTGAGGACACGAATAGATCTGGACCGCTTTCGTGAGAGAGAGAAATGGGCCGTCTTTGTTGGTTGCTGGCACTAGAAAAGTAAAGACACGTGCTAGCTTGGCGACTAGCATGGTCCCCGGATACTGATGAGTCACGGAGAAGTCAGAGAAGTGCAGTTACTTTTGTAACTCATTACGTGCGAGCAGCTGGACATTTTTTTAATGTGTTTTTGACCACATTGAACTTTCTGAACTCTGAACTTTTGACCTCCCCCTCCTCTACTTCTCTGCCTATCAGCGGGAGCTTGTAATTGTGAAGGGGGCTTTGTCCCGGGTGTTGTTTGGGGCTTTTTAGGTGCGCTTGTTTCCTGCAAGGGATCAGGATTTGCAGTCATTGGAGCCCTCGGGGTGAGGCCACTAAGAATGCATCAGCGGTGTGTTCACTAGTTTTTTTTTAGGTAGAGAGCCTTGTTGACATTGCAGGGCTTTGGCTAAGAGGGCTGTAGCCAGGCTTTGGGGTGACTTGTCAGGGGTCGCGTCGCAGTCAAAGATCACATGCATGAACGTTACTTCACTTGGCGGCCATTGATGCCATTAAGCTCATTTTGTGTTTTCTGTGTGAAATCATCCTAATGAAGCCCTAATGTTGGGTCTTCTAGCCCCGCCTTTGTCTATGTTGTCTCCCACAGACTTCAACTGTTGAATACTTCAAGTAACCGACTGATATCTTTCCCTGGTGCTTCAATAATGTATCGTATTACAATATAAATGTTTTAACTACAGTAGGGTTGAACGATATAGACAACATATGATATAAATTATATACATATGACCGACGGTAGAGCTTTTAATAGTATCGTTATATTGTGACAGTGCATGGTTGATGACACATTCTAGCTCTGTCCCGCAAAGTGTCTGTGTCCACAGTGCCAGGCCACTTCTAAGTCAGTAATCTTTGCTTTCGTGGCGGCAAATAAACTACCAGTATGTTTCTTACAAGTATCGTCCCTATAGGACGAGGATTAGCTAAACATGCTACACTACACACTGTAGGAGGATATGCTAACCAATAACTGCAAGCTAGAGCTTTTGAATGTAAACAAAGGTGGCTAGGGATGGGTAATTCGGTATTTTTATAGGCACCGACTGAATTCCGTTGGTACAACCAGGTATTAATTAACGTAAAATCAAATGGTGCCATTTTTCGATACCTTTGTTGCACGTGGCGTCACAACCCGGTAGACTAGACGAACCAGCTCACGTAAACTATAACTAAAGCTGGACTTAGGTCTTCATGACAAAACAATAATTGAGAAGTACTGCTCTAAGTAATGTTGCAATTTTGAACATTACTTAGACGGTAGAAAACACTCGAATGTAAAGCAAGGCTCCACCCTTCCAAAATCTGCTAGTTTATTGTTAATTTATATTGAATTTGCCATAGACAGGTTACTATTAGCATTAGCGATTTTACATGACGGTTTCAACACCTCCTACTTTAGTAATGAAAACCACAACTAAGATGAATGTTGCAATGAAACAACTGGTGCGTAATAAGCACAATACTTACAGTACAAACTGTTACGGCGCACGTGCATTCTGCTTCTCCCTCCACGGCAGGAGCATCTAGAGGCTCTGCGGTGAGCACCGCAGGACACGCCCCCGCACGTGCCGCGCAGACCGCGGCCACGCGCCTCCACAGCCGGAGGCAATCTGCAATCAGCACACCTGGACTTGATGAGGAACAGCAGCATAAAGGCTCACTCTGCAGACTACCCTGTGCCGGAACGTAGCCTCTGTTTACAGTAAGCTTCGCGTCTCTGGCTCCTCTCCTGGGTCTGCTCTCCTTGTTCCCTCACTCCTTGTTCTGACTTGTCTCTGTCCCTGTTCCAGCAGTTGTCTCCGTTGCCTTAGAAGTGAGCCGTGCGCCTCACTTCTCTGGATCTCCCCCTGGACCCAGACTGCCTTCCTCGATCCTTGACTAACCTGCTTTTGGACCTGGACCTCAGGACGTCTCTCTCTAGCTCCACGGACCTCGCTTGGATCACAGACCCCTTTTGCCTAGCCCCTTTGGACTTGTTTGCCTCCACAACCAACACACACTTCCAACAACTTCTGGTCAATATTATCTGGATAGTTTCTACACATAATCCCGCAAGCACACACATAGTAGCATACACACTCCACATATACATCAAAAGCCCAATAAAACCCATTGAGCGAGACTTCCTGTTTCGTGCCGTCTCCTTCCCCCTAGTCGTACCTAACAGTACGGCAGACGGCACGAGGAGATCTCAGTCCACCCCCCTTTCCCGAGTCCCCTCGACACCTGAGCTGTCTGCCATGCAGACAGTACTCCAGCAACACCAGAGCCGTTTCTCCAACTTGGAAGACAATCTTGACGTTGCCTTCGCTAGTCTGCTGGCTAGATTGGACACCCTCAGTCCAAGCCAGGTGACACCCCCCACGCCCGATTTTGGCACCCCAGCGACACCCTCCACGGGAGGGCAGCTTCAACCCCGGGAACCCAAGATTGCCAGCCCTAGATATTACGAGGGAGATTTTGAACTTTGCCGAGGCTTCCTGGTCCAGTGCGAATTTATTTTTCAACACCAACCGTCTCGCTATGCTACCGATGGGGCCGAGATTGCATTCATTTTTTTGCTGCTTTCGGGATCGGTTTTGAAATGGTCCACGGCAGCCATTAACAGGACTCTGGGACTGAGTTTCAATTACATCGCTTTTCGAACAGAGTTCCAAGCCGTCTTCAACCACCCAGCCGACGGAGGGGACGACCCCACTAGACTGCACACCATCCGGAAGGGCTCCCGCTCCGTAGCCGCCTACACGCTGGATTTCAGCACACTGGCAGCAGACAGCGAATGGTGAGACAAGGCACTACGGAGCGCCTACAGGAGAGGCTTGAGCGAGGCCATTAAGGACGGCTGGTTTCGGGACCGACCTTCTTCTTGCTGCGAGCTCATCAAACTAGCCCTTCTATTTGATCAGAGACTTTCGGAACGTGCGGCAGAGAGGGCTCTAACCTCCGCCAGCTTTGCGTTGACACACCAGCCCCGACCTGCCATCAGACGCCCCACAGGACAGACATTCCCCCACCTATGCTTACTGCTACTTTCGTGGAGCCGATGCAGCGGGGCAGGTCCCGACTGGCGACCGAAGAACGGGAGAGGAGGTTCAGGCAACGCCTCTGCCTCTACTGCGGCCTCGCGGACCACATCATCTGCGCCTGCCCGTCAAGGCCAAAAGGATATGACTCACCAGCAAAGGGGATCCTGGTGAGTCAGACCGCTTTCCCCGCCATGAAGAAGGATCCTGGCCTACTTTTTCCCGTGACCTTGGCCTGGAACTCTAGGACATGGTCAGTAGGGGCCTACTTGGACTCCGGGGCCGACGAGAGCTTCATTGACCAGGAGTTCGCCCGACAAGCCGGGATTCCCATAGTTTACCTCGAGACTTTCATCTCCCCTAAAGCCCTGGACGGACACGCTTTGGGCCCCATCAAACACCGTACTATACCCCTGTCGCTGACCCTCTCGGGGAACCATACGGAGACCATCAGTCTCTGGGTACTTGATGCACCAGTAGCCCCCCTTGTCCTTGGCCGCTCATGGCTCCGTCAACATGATCCCCACATTTCCTGGTCCTCTGGCAAACTACTGGCATGGAGCACTCCCTGCTACGTGCACTGCCTCAGGTCGGCGGTGCCTCCACCCAGCAGACCCGAAACCACCTCACCTCCTTCCGATCGCTCCCGAGTCTCTGTGGCTTATCATGACATTGCGGCTGTCTTCAGTAAGGAACATGCTCTCTCTCTCTTCCACCTCACAGATCCTACGACTGTGCGAGCGACCTGCTCCCCAACGCGGTCCTTCCCTCCAGCCGCCTGAATAATCTGTCCCTCCTGGAGAAGCAAGCAATGAAGGACTACATCTCTGAATCACTCGCCTCTGGGATCATCACCCCTTCTAAGTTTGTGGGCAAGAAGGACGGATCTTTGAGACCCTGCATCGACTACCGTCAATCTTAACTGCATCACCATTAAAAAAAAATGTATCCACTACCCCTTCTGAGCTCCTCCTTTGAACCCCTCGGCCCTGCCATCATTTTTAAGAAGTTGGACCTACGCAATGCCTACCACCTGGTACGCATCAAGGAGGGTGATGAGTGGAAGACGGCGTTCAATACCCATCTTGGCCACTTTGAATATAGAGTCATGCCGTTCGGACTCACTAACGCCCCAGCCGTCTTCCAGGCCCTTGTCAATGACGTCCTGCGGGACATGATCGACCGCTTTGTTGTTGTATACTTGAATGACATTCTAATTTTTTCCCAAGATCTGCAGGAGCACTAACGACATGTCCGCCTCGTCCTTCAGCGACTCCTGGAGAACTGCCTCTTTCTAAAAGCAGAGAAATGTGAGTTTCACGCACCATCTGTTGATTTCCTGGGCTTTATCATCGAGAAGGGTCACATCAAGGCTGACCCCAAGAAGGTGGAGGCGCTGGTTGAGTGGCCCCAGCCCTCTACCCGGACGGAGCTAAGACGCTTCCTTGGATTCGCGGGCTTCTACCGACGCTTCATCAAAGACTTTAGTAAGTTGGCCGCACCACTCCATGCTCTCACGTCTACCAACATTCCGTTTTAGTGCACCCGAGAGGCCGGGATGGCCTTCTGGAATCTTAAGAGAAGTTTTGTTTCCGCCCCCGTCCTCGTTCACCCCGACCCGGACTGTGCTTTCATCGTTGAAGTGGACGCTTCTGATTCGGGGATTGGTGCGGTATTGTCCCAGTACTCCAAGTTGGACAAGAGCATCCGCCCGTGTGCTTATTTTTCCAGACGCTTCTCCCCTGCGGAACAGAACTATGATGCCGGAAACAGGGATCTTCTGGCGGGTCATGACGCATTAGCGGAGAATGGAGACAATGGCTTGAGGGAGCAACCTCCTGCATATCCGGTCAGCTAGGAGGCTGAATGACCGACAGGCTCGTTGGGCACAATTTTTTTGCCGTTTTGATTACACCCTCTCTTTCAGGCCGGGCTCCCACAATTCTAAGGCTGATGCCCTGTCCCGGCAGTTTTCTGAGGAGCCTGCCTGCACCACCACAGAAGAACCCATCCTTCCTCCGGCCACGATTATTGGTATGGTCACCTGGGAAGTGGAGGACCAGGTTCGGGCTGCCCTGCGCTCCAACCCTGGACCGGGGGGGCGACCCCCCAACAAGCTTTTTGTACCCCGAGAGCTACGACCTAGCGTTCTGGACTGGGGGCACTCCAACATTGTCTCCTGCCATCCGGGATTCCAGCACACACTCTCCTTCATCCACCGGCGGTTCTGGTGACCATCTATGGCTATGGATACCCGAGAGTTCATTGCCGCATGCAGTACGTGTTCTCCCAATAAACCTTCCCACAGACCGCCGGCGGGCCTGCTGTGCCCCCTACCTGTTCCCGGCCGCCCCTGGTCACACATCGCGTTGGACCTCATCACCGGATTTCCCCCATCCCGGGGTAACACCACCATTCTCACCAACGTTGACCGCTTCTCCAAGGCTGCACACTCTGTTCCTCTGCCTAAACTCCCCTCTTCTTCTGAGACGGCCGACCTCCTCACAGTTCATGTGGTCAAGCAGCATGGTATACCCATGGACATTGTTTTTGACCGTGGCCCCTAGTTCACTTCCCGGGTGTGGCATACCTTCTGCAAGGGGATTGGGGCTACGGTCAGCCTTACGTCGGGATACCATCCGCAGAGTAACGGGAAAGCGGAGAGGGCAAACCAGTGTGTGGAGACCGCCAACCCGCCTCATGGAGCAAGTTTTTGCCCTGGGTCGAGTTCGCCTACAACTCTATTAAGAGCTCTGCTACTGGTTTGTCCCCGTTCGAGTGCTCCCTTGGTTATCAACCCCCCATGTTTCCCCAACAGGAGGCCGAAGCGGCCGTTCCATCTTCCCGCAGACACATTAAGAGATGCCGTCAAATTTGGAGGACCACCCGTGCTGCCCTGTTAAGAGCTTCTGAAAGAATGTGCCGCAGAGCCAATTGGCTGTGCATTCCGGCACCATCTTACACTCCCGGACAACAAGTCCTGTTACGGGCCCAGGACCTCCACCTACAGGTACCATCCCGTACACTAGCACCCCGGTTTGTAGGACCTTATACGGTGGAGGCCATCATTAACCCAGCATCAGTTAGACTTCCCTCCACCATGAAGCGACATCCGGTGGTGCATGTTTCCCATATTAAGCCTGTTTCTGTCAGCCCCCTCTCTTCCCCTGCCCCCACAACAGAAAGTAACAATACATTAATAGTGGATTAGCAAGTAGAATAATAATAATAATTTTGACACAATAATACAACCGGAAATGACACAATATGTTACGTAATATGTCAGCAGCCAAACTCGAAGCTTTTGAAATTGTTATTACATGCCAAATATTCTATCGTTATTTTGTATTGTTATCGCAGGAGGCTGCAATATATATCGCAATGTAGATTTTAGGCCATATCGCCCATCCCTAATTTTACCCTGTAACCCCCTCTACTGCGTTATACAGAGAGTTGTTTTGGTTGTTTAATGTGAATCATGATCTGGACTGCATGTGAAAGTGCAAAGCAATATATTAATTGATTCCCTTGAATCGGGTGTGCCTAATGAAGTGTTGTCAGCTTGATGCACTGTTGGACAGGTGTGCGTTTAATTTGTGTTACCGACCCTCCCCCAAAATACTCAACCCTCAGCAGAACCTTGTTTGAATAATCACGCCGACTCAGGGTGGCACAGCGTTAATTACACCTCGTTAGATAATAGCACTAGACAGGAGCGCGCGCGCGCGCACACACACACACACACACACACACACACACACACTTACACGCACACACACTCAGACTGTTGTGTCAATGACAAGGTTTTGTGGCCCCCCCGTTGCGCTGTTTATAACGTGTTCTGTATAGAAACTGCTTTTGTGCCGGCGTCTCCCACTCTCGCTTTTCATTTTGGAACACAGAGGACGTTCTTCTGCACATGCTCAGAAGATATTACAGTGGTTGTGTGTGTTGGCAGGATTGTGCAGAAACCGAGAAACTTTCTGGATGCCCAAGTCCAAGAAGTAATTTATTTTTGAACGTTAGTGTAGTTCATCATAAGGCTGTCCAGCCACTCATTGCCACTTGTATAATGGTCAAACATCTGCTGGCATGCATGCTTGTGTGTGTGTGTGTGTGTGTGTGTGTGTGTGTGTGTGTGTGTGTGTGTGTGTGTGTGTGTGTGTGTGTGTGTGTTTTATTTCATCCTCCATGGTCAAACACAAAGGTCCATGGCGCCATGGCCTGCTGTGTGCAGATGGAGACAGAAAGAAAAAGAGACAATGAACTGTAGCGTTACGATGTGCGTGTGTGCGCAATGTAAAAGTAAAATGTCCTTAAGCATTGTTCATTACGAAGGCTATTCGATAATCATAAACCACCATTGTATAAGTCTCCTCTACACTACCAGAGCCGTATGGCATTTGGCATCGCCGCCATCCAAAATGATACTCAGCGGTCCCAAGTGCAAACGCACTAAAGAGCTAGTTAACGATTAGCACGTGCTGACTCTGGGGGCCAGTTGAAAATCAGTTAACTTTCCTTTCGCGGCCATTAGCATCAACATCTGCCTTAGTACTTGAAGAGCTGTCGACTAAGGGCTCTCGGGGGTGTTTTTTTTAACCAGCGGAGGCGCTGTTGATTATTTTTCAACTGCCATACCATAAAGAGTGCACCAGTGTATAAATTGCACCCACCAAATTTTTGCGAAAATAAATTATTTTTCCAAATATTAGCCCCCCCGGACCATAAACCGCAGATATATGTGGCAAAAGGAGTTATTGACACAATTATTTGTAAATGTTTATTTACATACCCTAATTGTTTCCAAATGGTGCCAGTATATAATATACATATGACCGACGATAGAGCTTTTAAAGGCCTACTGAAATGAAATTTTCTTATTTAAACGGGGATAGCAGATCCACTCTATGTGTCATACTTGATATTTCGCGATATTGCCATATTTTTGCTGAAAGGATTTAGTGGAGAACATCGACGATAAAGTTTGCAACTTTTGGTCGCTGATAAAAAAGCCTTGCCTGTACCGGAAGTAGCGTGAAGTCACAGGTTGAAGGGCTCCTCACATTTGCACATTGTTTACACCAGCAGCGAGAGCGATTCGGACCGAGAAAGTGACGATTACCCCATTAATTTGAGCGAGGATGAAAGATTTGTGGAGGAGGAAAGTGAGAGTGAAGGATTAGAGTGCAGTGCAGGACGTATCTTTTTTCGCTCTGACCGTAACTTAGGTACAAGGGCTCATTGGATTCCACACTTTCTCCTTTTTCTATTGTGGATCACAGATTTGTATTTTAAACCACCTCAGATACTATATCCTCTTGAAAATGAGAGTCGAGAACGCGAAATGGACATTCACAGTGACTTTTATCTCCACGACAATACATCGGCGAAGCACTTTAGCTACGGAGCTAACGTGATAGCATTGTGCTTAACTGCAGATAGAAACAGACGAAATAAGCCCCTGACTGGAAGGATAGACAGAAGATCAACAATACTACCAAACTCTGGACCTGTAACCACACGGTTAATGCTGTCCAGCCTGGCGAAGCCTAGCAATGCTGTTGCTAACGACGCCATTGAAGCTAACTTAGCCCCGGGACCTCGACAGAGCTATGCTAAAAACATTAGCTCTCCACCTACGCCAGCCCTCATCTGCTCATCAACACCCGTGCTCACCTGCGTTCCAGCGATCGACGGCGCGACGAAGGACTTCCCCACGATGATCGGTGGGGTCGGCGGCCCGGAGACAAAGGAAGTCAACCCAGACACCGGTGCGGACACCGGTGCGGACACCGGTGCGGACAGCGGTGCGGACAGCGGTGCGGACAGCGGTGCGGACAGCGGTGCGGACAGCGGTGCGGCGGCGGACGGCGTTGTAACTTTCGACGACACCCCGGCCGCCATCAGAGTCGGCAAGAAACATATATTTCCCCAAAGTTACGTACGTGACATGCACCTAGCGGCACGCACATACGGGCAAGCGATCAAATGTTTGGAAGCCAAAGCTGTACTCACGGTAGCGCGTCTGCTATCCAACTCAAAGTCCTCCTGGTTGTGTTGCTGTAGCCAGCCGCTAATACACCGATCCCACCTACAACTTTCTTCTTTGCAATCTCCATTGTTAATTGAACAAATTGCAAAAGATTCACCAACACAGATGTCCAGAATACTGTGGAATTATGTGGTGAAAACAGACGACTTAAGCTGGCCACCGTGCTATTCCAAAATGTCTGCTTCAACCTGTGACGTCACGCGCAAACGTCATCATACCGAGACGTTTTCAGCCGGATATTTCCCGTGAAATTTAAAATTGCACTTTATAAGTTAACCCTGCCGTATTGGCATGTGTTGCAATGTTAAGGTTTCATCATTGATACATAAACTATCAGACTGCGTGGTCGGTAGTAGTGGGTTTCAGTAGGCCTTTAAAAGTAACGTTATATTGTGATAATGCATGGTTGATGACACATTCTAGCTCTGTCCCGCAAAGTGTCTGTGTCCACAGTGCCAGGCCACTTCTCAGTTAGTAATCGTTGCTTCCGTGGCGGCAAATAAAATAATTGAGAAGCAGTGCTCAAAGTAATGTTGCAATTTTCAACATTACTTAGATGGTAGAAAACGCTCGAACGTAGAGTAAGGCTCTACTCTTCCAAAATGCGCCTGCTTAAAGCTAATTGACATTGAATTTGCCACAGACATGTTACTATTAGCATTAGCGATTTTACAAAGCGGTTTTAACACCTCCTAATTTAGTAATGAAAACGACAACTAAGATGAATGTTGCAATCAATCAAAAAGCAAGTTGATGGTTCTGTAGAAGGAAGAAAAAAAAAACGTCTTGACATGCTAACGCTGTTTAGTCTCGCTACAAACGTGTATAATTATTTTGTTGCTCAATGTGTGCACTGTTTGGTTGTAACCAGCAGAGGCGCTGTTAATTATTTTTCAACTGCCGTACCATAGAGAGTGCACCAGTGTATGAATTGCAACCACAAAATTTTGGCGAAAATACATTATTTTTCCAAATATTAGCCACCCCAGACTATGAACCGCAGGTATATACGTTGCAAAAGGAGTTATTTACACAGAATGATTTTGTAAATGTTTATTTACATACCATAATTGTTTCCAAATGGTGCCTTTAACACGGCAGTAAAACGGCTGATAAAGCAAAAAGTAAGTCTTCGTCATGGAACCACTAGTTGCGGAAGCTTGCTCTCTAATTAGCTAAACCGACTCAGTAACTCCACGGTGACGTATTGGTGAATTTACTGATACAAAAAACATGTAGTACTAACACAGACCCTTGTAAATAAATATACCGTATTTTTATGACTATAAGTCACAGTTTTTTTCATAGTTTGGCCGAGGGTGCGACTTATATTCAGGAGCGACTTATGTGTGAAATTATTAACACATTACCGTAAAATATCAAACAATATTATTTAGCTCATTCACGTAAGAGACTAGACGTATAAGATTTCATCGGATTTAGCGATTAGGAGTGACAGATTGTTTGGTAAACGTATAGCATGTTCTATATGTTATAGTTATTTGAATGACTCTTACCATAATATGTTACGTTAACATACCAGGCACTTTCTCAGTTGGTTATTTATGCGCCATATAACGTACACTTATTCAGCCTGTTGTTCACTATTCTTTATTTATTTTAAATTGCCTTTCAAATGTCTATTCTTGGTGTTGGGTTTTATCAAATAAATTTCACCAAAAAATGCGACTTATACTCCAGTGCAACTTATATATGTTTTTTCCCTTCTTTATTATGCATTTTCGGCCGGTGCGACTTATACTCCGAAGCGACGTATACTCCAAAAAATATGGTACATATTTCTAATGCACTAGGGTTGTTTACATACTGAAAAATCAGAGGATGCAGGGGGCCATTTTGATATTTTGGCTGAAAATATGCAAATTATGTATATATCGCAATATTAAAGAAGCTCCATCTTTTATACATACAACTTGTCTGACTATAAGAAACTGAACATGTATTTAATAAGAAACCATGAAGAACCCTTTTCAGGTTATTAAAGAAGTCTGTATCTCAGCTTCGTGTTGTTGATTACAAAGTGTATTTTTAGTATTATTAGTCGGGCTGCGGCTATCGATTCTTTTAGTGATCGAGTAATCCATCCATTAGTTTGTTCGATTCATCGTATAATCGTATAAAGCACACTTTATAGTCTCGATGCGTAAATTAGGAAAAGTAGCACTTTTAACATTTAATTACAAAAAAAACCAACTCTCTACTGTTTGCCGCCAGCCCACCACACATATCCCGGTACCCACACACCATCACTCTATGTGCGCTCTATTGCAGCGGCTGTGCGAAAACTATGTCCACTAGAGATGCGCGATTTGCGGTCACAACCGCGGAGTCCGCGGATAATCCGCGGGTCGGGCGGATGCATGACGAAAAAAATAGATTTTAAATAGATTCGGGCGGGTGGCGGTTGAACCAATTCTCTCGAATGTCTGCTGATTTTCACCCAATCAACAATAATAAGGGCGTGCCGTGTTGGTACTGCCTTTATCACCCTCTACAACATGTACAGCCAGCATGCTAGCCCAGTCACATGTTGTGTGCGGCTTCTGCTTGCACATGTAAGTGACAGCAAGGCATACCTGGTCCACAGCCATACAGGTTACACTGACGGTGGCCGTATAAAACAACTTTAACACTCTTAATATGTGCCACACTGTGAACCCACACCAAACAAGAATGACAAACACATTTCGGGAGAACATCCGCACCGTGAGACAACATAAACACAACAAAACAAATACCCAGAACACCTTGCAGTCCTAACTCTTCCTGGCTGAAATATACACCCCCGCTACCACCAAACCCCGCCCACCTCAACCGACGCACGGAGGGTGGTGGGGGGGGGGGGGGGTTGATGTGTGGGGGCGCAGTGTAGGGGGGCGGGGTTTGGTGGTAGCGGGGGTGTATATTTCAGCCAGGAAGAGTTAGGACTGCAAGGTGTTCTGGGTATTTGTTGTGTTGTGTTTATGTTGTGTTACGGTGTGGATGTTCTCCCGAAATGTGTTTGTCATTCTTGTTTGGTGTGGGTTCACAGTGTGGCACATATTAAGAGTGTTAAAGTTGTTTTATACGGCCACCGTCAGTGTAACCTGTATGGCTGTGGACCAGGTATGCCTTGCTGTCACTTACGTGTGCAAGCAGAAGCCACACACAACATGTGACTGGAGTGTCATGCTGTCTGTACATGTTGTAGAGGGTGATAAAGGCAGTACCATCACAGCACGCCCTAATTATTGCTGTTAGGGTGCGACCCCATGTCTATATTATATACATAACAACGGGCGGGTGGTGGGCGGTTGTGGTTTTGATAAAATGTTAGTTCGGTTGGATGGCGGGTGGATGACGACTTTTGTGATGCGGATGCGGATGAAATAATTGCCTATCCGCGCATCTCTAATGTCCACGTATTTAAGGTTCCGGGCACTCCATGTGGTTCGGATTTGATACATTTTTCTTAGTTACACTCATTAAACCAGGGGTGTCAAACGTACGGCCTGAGGGCCAGATCAGGCTTTATCCGGCCCGCGGGATGAGTTTGCTAAGTATCAAAATTAACCTGAAATTTTTGAATGAAAGAAACAGCTGTTCTAAATGTGTCCACTGGATGTCACAATATAAATGATGTGTATCTTTGTAGATGATGCTACATATGTACAAAATAAACCACATGATGTTAGTACATCAGTCGAGGAAAATGATCAGACTACATTAATAACAACCTGTAATTTGATTTTGATGGATTTTTTTTATCTTAATTGAAAATGAACACCAGTGAGTTGACTGATGAACATTATCACATCATTTATTCAGAAAATATAAATAACGACAAATAAATGATTAACCGCATCATGTAAGTGTAAAAAAACACCAACAACATTATGATTTGTACATTTTCAGAATGTGCTTGTTCTGTTTTTAAACAAAGAAAAAACAATTTGAAGTTGTCTTTATTTTTAAGTTATCGTGCCGTGATTTTACCAATCCGGCCTACTTGGGAGTATATTTTTTTCAATGTAGCCCGCGATCTAAAATGAGTTTGACACCTCTGCATTAAACGATTAACCGAAGCAACAAAAGATTAATCCAAACTTTTTTCTTAATCAAATTAACTGATTAATAGTTACAGCCCTCCTTATTAGCATCGACGTCTATATATTACACTTTTTTTTATTTTTTACCCATGTTGGGTTTTTTTTGTTTTTTTTACGTTTTCTTGTTGAATTGTGTTTTGACAATGTGTCGCGGGGCCCCAAACGGATACTTTGGACAGCCCTGTCCTAAGGGATCATAGACATGAACCTTTTATTTAAACATGTCATTAAGAAAACCTCATGCATAAAAAGTATTTTCCATAATTAGAAGCTTGAACGCTAACAGGAAGGAGATTAAGAGGAGGGTCGGCTTGCTTTTAAATGGAGAAAAATCCAATAATTGTATCCGTCCAGAGGGAGGGCGAGTGAGCTTTTAGTGGGGTTGTGCAGAGGGGGCACCTGTTATTACTCTTGCTTTTCTCCTTCTCCTGCTTTCATTCCCTGCTCTAATTCCACAGTGAGTGGAGTTGTGAAGAAAAGGAAGGAGAGACATGCTTGCTGTTAAAGTATGTCCTTGTAATTAGCTGAGTATTAGCGGCGCTCACAATGCTAAGGCGCTGGAAGGGAGCCCCCCCCCCTTAACGCTCTACTCATTTCCTGACCTTACTCCCTACTGCTTGCTGGTAATAGTGCACTCGTGCACATGCACACACAACCCTATCAACTGCTGACTTAAATGGGAAAGGGAGTGTTGGGCGGGTGGGGGGGGGGGTTCACCTTCATTCCTTATTGTGCTGAAGGCCGCACGGTGATTCAAATGCAGGGACTTTTTCCGCGTCTGTGTCAAGTTGCATTCAGTGGCATGTATGGCTACTGGTAACCGTCTCGAGTGTGAGACCACGTCGGCCGAGTCCTTGTCTCCGCTTTTTCGCCTCCAGTGAGGACAAGGCGCGGAGGAGTCGAGGCCGCGGAGGCGAAAATCAATTACTTTCAATTAAGTCAACTGGCGACTCTTTCAAATGTGCCTGCGAGCCACGCTAGTCTCACTGACGCTACTTCCAACCCCCACTTCACACGCACAATGCTGCACTCTCAAATCAGCCAGAACACCTTTTGAGCTACGTTTACAAAGTAGTCTTTTTTTACCAGTGTTGTTGAATCCATCAATATATGAGAGTGTGTGAGGATATCTGCGGAAATTGTTTTGATCCGTCCATTCCAATACTATTTTGTCCGTTTTATACCTAGGGATGTAACGATAAATGATATAATGATAAACTGCGGTTAGTCGTAACTAGGGATGTACAATAATATCGGACTGCCGATATTATCAGCCGATAAATGCTTTAAAATGTAATATCGGAAATTATTGGTATTTGTTTCAAAATTATCGGTATTGGTTTCAAAAAGCAAAATATATGACTTTTTAAAAACGCCGCTGTGTACACGGACGTAGGAAGAAGTACAGAGCGCCAATAAACCTTAAAGGCACTGCCTTTGCGTGCCGGCCCAGTCACAAAATATCTACGGCTATAGACACACTTACAAGCGAATGCGAGGCATACTTGATCAACAGACATACAGGTCACACTGAGGGTAGCCGTATAAACAACTTTAACACTGTTACAAATATGCGCCACACTGTGAACCCACACCAAACAAGAACGACAAACACATTTCGGGAGAACATCCGCACTGTAACACAACATAAACAAAACAGAACAACTACCCAGAACCCCTTGCAGCACTAACTCGTCCGGGACGCTACATTATACACCCCCCGCCTCCCCCACCCCGCCCACCTCAACCTCCTCATGCTCTTTCAGGGAGAGCATGTCCCAAATTCCAAGCTGCTGTTTTGAGGCATGTTAAAAAAAATAATGCACTTTGTGACTTCAATAATAAATATGGCAGTGCCATGTTGGCATTTTTTTCCATAACTTGAGTTGATTTATTTTGGAAAACCTTGTTACATTGTTTAATGCAATCAGCGGGCATCACAACAAAATTAGGCATAATAATGTGTTAATTCCACGACTGTATATATCGGTATCGGTAATTAAGAGTTGGACAATATCGGAAAAAAGCCATTATCGGACATCTCTAATGGTAACGTTTTCAATTACAATTATTGTAAAAGGGTGATTGATAACACTTTAATACAGGGGTTCCTAACCTTTTTGACCTCGGGGCCCCACTTGTCCACTACAAAGGTGGTCCGGGGCCCACTCAAATATTAACATTGAATTAGTAATGTAACCCTTGGTTTTAATCATATACCGTATTTTTCGGAATATAAATCGCTCCGGAGTATAAGTCGCACCGGCCGAAAATGCATAATAAAGAAGGAAAAATATATATATAAGTCGCACTAGAGTATAAGTCGCACCGGCCGAAAATGCATAATAAAGAAGGAAAAATATATATATAAGTCGCACTAGAGTATAAGTCGCATTTTTGGGGGAAATTGATTTGATAAAACCCATCATCAAGAATAGACATTTGAAAGGCAATTTAAAATAAATAAAGAATAGTGAACAACAGGCTGAATAAGTGTACGTTATATGACGCATACATAACCAACTGAGTATGTTAACGTAACATATTATGGTAAGAGTCATTCAAATAACTATAACATGTAGAACATGCTATACGTTTACCAAACAATCTGTCACTCCTAATCGCTAAATCCGATGACATCTTCTTCCTCGGTGTCGCTACTAAATAACTCTGCCAACTCCACATATACGCCAAGTCTCTTACGTGAATGAGATAAATAATATTATTTGATATTTTACGGTAATGTGTTAATAATTTCACACATAAATCGCTCCTGAGTATAAGTCGCACCCCCTGCCAAACTATGAAAAAAACTGCGATTTATAATCCGAAAAATACAGTACAATAATTATATCTAACCTACTCAGAATCAGAAATGCTTTATTAATATTTTCAGTACAATCCCATTCAAGAGCAGACAAACATTACAAGGAGACGTAATGACCGTTTAGAAAAAAAAAATTCAGTCTAAGCCTGGGCCAAGGGGAAAAAAACGCATAGCCATAGCACACATAAGCATGTATGTAAGACGGAAACATCAAAGAACACAAAGGACGCTAAAGACATTAAAAGAGCCGAGCTGATGCAACCAGCCATTTCTACATACAGCTACAAAACTAAAACAACAACAACAACAAAACAACATATACACTGTGGTGGCCTCTGCGGTGTTCCACGCCATCGTCTGCTGGGGTGGGGGGAGCATGGCCAGAGACAGGAGCAGACCCAACAAAGCAACCAAGAGAGCCGCCCACTAACTCAGTGAGTGTTCAGTGATGAGCGTCTAAGGAGACCGAGGTGTCCGATACCTGCTCATTCAGCCAAGACACTGTGATGGAGCACAGACCCTCGCTAAACGTAATCTGATTTGTTCGATTGGAAAAAGACATGTGTTCATCGCCGTGTTGGCTTATTCTTCCATGTCTTTGCAGCATCCTCTGCACCCCTTTTCCTGCGCTCTCCATCCACCAGTGATTGCACAGTCTTCCCGCTACAATCACAGCTAGTGTGCAGCCTGTGCCGGTCCACACACACACACACACACACACACACACACACACACACACACACACACACACACACACACACACACACACACACACACACACACACACACACACACACGCACTCACACAAATGCAGGTCCTGGAGGAGAAACACTTTCTGAGCTTTTATGCTGTTTTCCCAAGTGGCTGTTTTTGAGGGCAGCCACAATGGAGGGCCTAATGCGGATTTGTTTAGAGAGCTGGTTAATTGGAGTGGGATGCTCTAATTGCACCTCTTTCATGCCGTGCGTGTGTTGGCGTGTGTGTGTGCGAGCATCACCTGGCCTTTGCACTGTGTGTGGGAAAACATTTGCTCGAATGTAAGCACCGGCGGACGCGACACAACAAACGTGAAGTCTGCAATCATCAGAAACAATGCACGGCGAGCACGTTTTTGTAATAAAAGGTATCGGAAGCTTTACACTCGCTTTGTTTATGTAAATATGCACCTGTGTTTGCACGCGTGTGTTTGGCCTGAGCACCCAGCGGGGGGCGCTCTAAGTCTGTGGTTAACACTGGTCTTGGTGTGCTGGCGCTTTAAGTATGGTCACATCACCTTTTACTCACTCCTGTGTCAACATCGGGTCCCACTTGGAATTCTTAAAATTCAGTTTTAAGCACCACTTTACACTAATGTTAGTAATCTAATCCTATGGTCATGTATAAAGATGAGGTTTTCCAGAGAGAATATGAAAACAGCCTGATTTGATGTGTGAGTGACACATAAGTAAGACCGATCAGACTTTTTTTTGCCGGTCTAAACGCTCCAAAGTGCTTCAAATCAGAAGTTTTCGCATCATATTCAGTCCGAATCCAATTGGAACCATGGTCTTTTCAAATGTGACTTCAGGCTAAACCAGGGATGTCAAACGTACGGCCCCAGGGCCGGCCGGATCAGGCCCGCGAACAGGTTTTATCCGGCCCGCGGGATGAGTTTGCTAAGTATAAATATTTACCTGAAATTTTCGAATGAAAGAAACAACTGTTCTAAATGTGTCCACTGGATGTCGCAATAGCAATTATTTGTATCTTTGTAGATGATGCTACATATGTACAAAATAAACCACATGATGTTAGTACATCAGTCGAGGAAAATTATCAAGATACATTAATAAAATCCCGTAATTTGATTTTGATATAATTTTTTTATCTTGATAGATTGAAAATTAACACCAATGAGTTGACTGATGAACATTATCACATAATTTATTCAGAAAATATAAATAACTACAAATAAAGATAGAATACTATTAACCGCAACATGTAAGTGTACAAAAAACATTATGATTTGTACAATTTCAGAATGGGCTTGTTGTATTTTTAAACAAAGAAAACAATCTGATGTTGTCTTTATTTTTTTAATTATCGTGCCGTGATTTTACCAGTCCAGCCCACTTGGGAGTAGATTTAAGTTTGACACCCCTGGTCTAAATGGCAATGCGACCTTAATGCGACTTTTACGTCATTTTTGGGTGAGTTACGTCATTCGTGTGCACATGGAGAGACGCAGCCCACCAGCTGAAGTGGATGCTTCATCACAACATCCTGTTTTGGTGAGCACAGTCTTTTTTCGACGGCCAAATTTCGGTGCATCATCGTTAAATAGTGTGCAAATAATTGGCTGTAGGTAATATGTATTTTGAAATAGCAATTGTTAAAGGACCGAACATTGACGCTATGGCGCATTTGCTTACATGTTACGTACATTGCGCAAGTTGTTTACGTAAGTGAGTCGAAAAATTAAGCTAACGTAGATCCAGGCTGATCTCCTCTACTTAACAGCCATAAAAAGATTAGAACCGTCCCAAATATATTACACTATATATAATTTACTTTCACGTAAAAAAACACTAATTTTTAAGATGTGGTGATTTTTATTTTATTTTGTAGTAGTAGTAGCGACTTCCTTGTTCATTTACGGAATCCAGTCAACTTCCTTTTTCACTTTATCGTAATGCGCATTAGAGATGTCCAATAATGGCTTTTTTGCCGATATCCGATATTCCGATATTGTCCGACTCTTAATTACCGATTCCGATATCAACCAATACCGATATATACAGTCGTGGAATTAACACATTATTATGCCTGATTTTGTTGTGATGCCCCGCTGGATGCATTAAACAATGTAACAAGGTTTTCCAAGATAAATCAACTCAAGTTATGTAAAAAAAGTGCCAACATGGCACTGCCATATTTATTATTGAAGTCACAAAGTGCTTTATTTTTTTTAACATGCCTCAAAACAGCAACTTGGAATTTGGGACATGCTCTCCCTGAGAGAGCATGAGGAGGTTGAGGTGGGCGGGGTTTTTGGGTAGAGGGTAGCGGGGGGTGTATATTGTAGCGTCCCGGAAGAGTTAGTGCTGCAAGGGGTTCTAGGTATTTGTTCTGTTGTGTTTGTGTTGTGTTACGGTGCAGATGTTCTCCCGAAATGTGTTTGTCATTCTTGTTTGGTGAAGGTTCACAGTGTGGCGCATATTTGTAACAGTGTTAAAGTTGTTTATATGGTCACCCTCAGTGTGACTTGTATGGCTGTTGACCAAGTATGCATTGCATTCACTTGTGTGTGTGTAAAGGCGTAGATATTATGTTACTGGGCCGGCACGCAAATGCAGTGCCATTAAGGCAATGTTTTTGTCTGGGTGGAAATCGGGATAAATTCGGGAGAATGGTTGCCCCTGGAGATTTTTGCGAGGGGCACTAAAATTCGGGAGTCTCCGGGGTAATATCGGCAGTCCGATATTATCGGACATCTCTACATTTTATTATTCATGACCACCCCCCACCTTATCAAAATATCCCCAAACTTGTCCCATTTGTTCGTGCTACGTTTGTGCTGTAAAGTTTTTTAGTTTTTATTGTGAATCTTTGGGCCTCACACGACTCGATTCTAATCGTGGAGGCACTGAATCGATTCTCGATTCAAAACAATTCTCAATACTTTTTAATAACATTTCTATGATTAACTACATCCCTCCATACGGCTCTCATTAATTTCTACATTGCTTAAAAAAAAGAAACATTTTTATATATTTTTAATCAATCTTTTTTAATCGATTAAGAATCGTTACCAATAAAAATGGTGATTTATTCGAAAATCTATTTTTTTGACACCCCTAATTGTTTTCATATTATCATTATTAATAATTATCAATAATTTTGCACAGTGGTGTGGTATAAGACAAAAACAAATAATTTATGATGTTCTCTTTGCTCCGTTTAAGTGTGCGCTGATTTTAAAGATAATGTACACACCATTATATGTCTATGAGGTGTGTAAACAAAGCAGAGTTATGATGCCATCTACTGTACGAAGTGGGAATGACAAGCTGCACAGACAGTCCCATTGTAATGTGTTTGAAAGCAAGGGTAAACATGACAAATCTAAACAAAAAAAAAGGTGCTTATTCCTCATGTGGCAGTCCAAATCTAACTGTTTTAGACCTCCACAAATAATTTTTTTTATTGAAAACACTGGTATAAATTTGTATTTAATTAAACTTAATTATTCAAAAAAATGGCCTGTGTAAGCCGCTACTTTGGTCTCATACTTTGAACCCTAAGGCTTACACAACGGTGCGGCTAGTGAATGGATTTTTCTTTGCTAACAGCCATAATGTTTTGTGTTCTACATAGTTTTCATAGACCATTGCCAGACACACTGAAAAGGTGTGTCACTGTTTGTGCTATGGCACCATCCTTTGGATGACTTTGCTCACTGCATGCGCTGCGGGTTGAAAGTATACTTTGTTTTGTGCCTTGATCCGGAAGTATAAGTCCTGTTTTGTCTTCTGCTTAAAAATGATTCTTCATTCATCGCTCAAAGCAATGTTTGCAATTTTTGCAATGTAATTAAATCTATTCTTACTTACTAAACCGTCCTATGTCTGATGTCTGCAGGAGTTTTTTCATGCATATTTGTATGTGCTATTGTAATGTAATCAAGCTAGCGTCTTTAGCACTAGCAAATATGCTAACACGTTTAAAAGTGTCTGTGTTAGTATCATTTACTTACAATGGCATTCTTTTTGTATTGTTTCAGTTTCGTAAATTCCCCAAAACGTCACCGTGGAGTTATTGAGTCTGTTTAGCTGATTTAAGAGCTCTGGTTTGTTTGATCAGCCGTTTTGCTGCCGTGTGACAGCCACCGTTTGGAAACAATTAACCTCTTAAGGCCCAAGCTGTTTGTTTACATGCTTTTTTTATTTCTCTTTGCTATTTGGGCTTATTGGACCCTAATTAGAATAAAAACCAAGACTCATCTTTTGATATAATGTACTTAGTCCATAAGTACACAAACGTGTACTTCATGTTTAGTGACATGCTAATTCTTATTTTTACACTTTTATTTTTCCAAATTACACTGTATGTTATACTCTTCTGACACCCCCAGATGGCAGTATAAGTGTCCACATAAGTGGCCATAAGACCCCAATTCAGTAGTGTACACAATTTTGGAAATAAGAGCTAAAAGGTGCTGTCCACGCATGTGGCCACTAAGCCTTTAGAGGTTTTAAGGTATGTAAATAAACTTTAACTAAATATTTCGTACTGTTATATATTTGCGGCTCAAAGTCCGGTGCTGCTAATGTATGTAACATTTTTTATTTCATCTAAATTTTGGCGGGGGTTGCAGCTTAAATACCGGTGCGCTCTGTACTCTGGAATATTTACTAACTCCTTTTGAATAGCGAGCGCAACATTTCGTCACATTTTTTTTGTGTCATAAATGTCACTTCCTATAGTTCTAACTGTGCTATTTAAAAAAATAAATAAAAATACTTCTATTTGCCACTTCACATGTTGGAATCGCTGCATTGGTCATTTCATTTGACAGTAGGGGTGCACATAAGCAGTAACGTAACGTACCCACAAAAGACAGTGAGTTTGTTTTCTTTCTTG
This sequence comes from Entelurus aequoreus, assembly GCF_033978785.1. Lineage (NCBI taxonomy): Eukaryota > Metazoa > Chordata > Actinopteri > Syngnathiformes > Syngnathidae > Entelurus > Entelurus aequoreus. Next base: position 60,337,303 of record NC_084739.1, read on the forward strand.
AAGAATACAAACACACAAATTTGTCTCGGTTAGTTTTACATGCTATGTTAAAAAACAACATGAGTGAGCTTTTTGACTTCGGCTCAGTTCATTTATTTTCATTCATGCTACCTAAAACATTGCCCGTATACTTTAAATCAGGGGTGTCAAACTAATTTTAGCTCAGGGGCCGCATGGAGGAAAATCTATTCCCAATTGGGCTGTAATGGTAATATCATGGCATGATAACTTCAAAACTGAGACAACTCCAGGTTGTTTTCTTTGTTTTACTTTGGCCAAAAACAGAACAAGCACATTATAAAAACGTACAAATCACAACTAATCCTCTGGACAAAACATTTCAAGTTTGTTGAAAATACTAAGAAAATTGGTGCAGTTTCAAAAACACCATGAGCTTAGACTTTGTCTCAGTGTATCTACAAAGCCAGGATTAAACTTTGAGTCAAAGTCTTTCTTGGATTGACCAAAACATGTAAACTCTTGTAGGTATCAAATACCTCCTTTGTCATGTCCATGTATCAATCCAGTGCTAACTCAACAAACCGTAAGAAACGGAGGTAAAAACTATTGAAAAGGGTTAAGTTCACTTGTCTTGTGTTTGACAGAGACATTTTGGGGCAACGAGGGTGCCAAATGACCATGTGTTCAACAGAAGACCTAAAAACGGCAGGTTTTCAGTTTCATGTTTCCGGTATAAACCGTTTGCTTGCCTAACATAATTGCTATTGTGACATCCAGTAGACACATTTAAAACAGCAGTTTCTTTCTTTGAAAAAAAAAAAACAGCTAATTTTTATATTTTGCAAACTCATCACGCGGGCCGGAAATAAACTGTATCAAGCCCGGTACGTTTGACACCTCTGGTTTAAATGGTTTTTGATGTCGACAGTTTGGCCCAGGAACAGTTCATTTCTTTTATTTCTTATCGGGAAAACTTATTTGTTGTCCAGCGCCCTGGAATTGGTTGTTTTGGCCCTCAGACAGTCCTTGGTAGTAGCATTAAAAGACTGTTAAAGGCCTACTGAAACCCACTACTACCGACCACGCAGTCTGATAGTTTATATATCAATGATGAAATCTTAACATTGCAACACATGCCAATACGGCCGGGTTAACTTATAAAGTGCAATTTTAAGTTTCCCGCGAAACTTCCGGTTGAAAACATCTATGTATGATGACGTATGCGCGTGACGTGTATTGGATCCAATACAAAAAGCTCTGTTTTCACCACATAATTCCACAGTATTCTGGACATTTGTGTTGGTGAATCTTTTGTAATTTGTTTAATGAACAATGAAGACTGCAAAGAAGAAAGCTGTAGGTGGGATCGGTGTATTAGCGGCGGACTACAGCAACACAACCAGGAGGACTTCGAGATGGATAGCAGACGCGCTAGCCGCCGACCTCACCTTGACTTCCTCCGTCTCCGGGCCGCCGACCGCATCTATGATCGGGTAAAGTCCTTCGTCGCTCCGTCGATCGCTGAAACGCAGGTGAGCGCGAGTGTTGATGAGCAGATGAGGGCTGGCTGGCGTAGGTGGCGTAGGTGAGGTCCCGTTGCTAAGTTAGCTTCAATGGCGTCGTTAGCAACAGCATTGTTAAGCTTCGCCAGGCTGGAAAGCATTAACCGTGTAGTTACATGTCCATGGTTTAATAGTATTGTTGATTTTCTGTCTATCCTTCCAGTCAGGGGCTTATTTCTTTTGTTTCTACCTGCATTTAAGCCCGATGCTATCACGTTAGCTCCGTAGCTAAAGAGCTTCGCCGATGTATTGTCGTGGAGATAAAAGTCACTGTGAATGTCCATTTCGCGTTCTCGACTCTCATTTTCAAGAGGATATAGTATCCGAGGTGGTTTAAAATACAAATCCGTGATCCACAATAGAAAAAGGAGAAAGTGTGGAATCCAATGAACCCTAGTACCTAAGTTACGGTCAGAGCGAAAAAAGATACGTCCTGCACTGCACTCTAGTCCTTCACTCTCACGTTCCTCATCCACGAATCTTTCATCCTCGCTCAAATTAATGGGGTACTCGTCGCTTTCTCGGTCCGAATCGCTCTCGCTGCATTGTAAACAATGGGGAAATGTGAGGAGCCCTTCAACCTGTGACGTCACGCTACTTCCTGTACAGGCAAGGCTTTTTTTTTATCAGCGACCAAATGTTGCGAACTTTATCGTCAATGTTCTCCACTAAATCCTTTCAGCAAAAATATGGCAATATCGCGAAATGATCAAGTATGAAACATAGAATAGATTTGCTATCCCTGTTTAAATAAAAAAAAAATCATTTCAGTAGGCCTTTAATCATGCATTATGTTCACTGCCATGCATTCCAGTCTCTTTGTAGAGTCCAGTCTGTTTCATCTTTCAATGTCAGTTCATCATCCGCTTCAATATGTGTAGATACCTCTTTGTGTTTGTGTGTATTAGGTACCTCTGTGTGACTGCAAACATGGCATTGCCTAAGTGGGCCATAGGCTTCATTCTAATCGATGCTCATCATTTAAGTCCATCCTCATTCCACACACACACACGCACACCACACTGCTTTGCTGATCAATGGAAGGTTGTCCCGATACCAATATTTTGGCATCAGTACCAAAATGTATTTCGATACTTTTTGATACTTTTCAAAATAAAGGGACCTCGAAAAAATAATTATTGGCTTTATTTTAAGAGAAAATCATATGTTCCTATTTGGAGTTGAATAAAAATGTTGTCATTAAATAAGATAATGAACATATTAGACAACTTCTCTTTTGGTAGTAAGTAAGCAAATGCTCCCAATTTGGCTGCTGGCATTTGCAGTCACACATTTGGTCATTTTCAATTGTATTATTTTGTTCAAAATTATGAGGTGGTGACTTGCAGTTCAGATAGGCTCCAGCCCCCCCTGCCACCCCAAAAAGGGACAAGCGGTAGAAAATGGATAGATGGATGAGGGACAAGCGGTAGATAAATAATCTATCAATCCATTCTCTATTTCAATATACCGTACAATTACTGTTAATATATTCTGTATGGTTACTTTCTGTTTTAACCTGTTCTATCTACACTTCTGTTGAAATGTAATAAGCACTTATTCTTCTTTTGTTTGGATACTTAACGTAAGTTTTGGGTTATACTACAAATTTGGTAATCGAGCACAATCCCAAGTAGTCATACATTGGTAATAATCAAAGTTCTTCTGTGTCCAGGGACTTATTACACCACACTTATTACACCATCAGTGTGTGAATGTGTGTGTGATTGGGTGAATGTGGAAATAGTGTCAAAGCGCTTTGAGTTCCTTAAAAAAAAGGTCGAAAAGCGCTATACAAGTACAACCCATTTACCATTTTACCATTTATTTCCTGAGTTTATAAACAGTACAAAAAAGCTAAAAGATTTAAAAAAAAACAATGTAATCATTGTAGTATCAACTATATACGGCTCTTGGTATCATTATAGTGGATAGTTGTATAGATCCACCCAATAGTTTACATATGGTGTGTAGTGGAGCATGTTGAGCCATTCCTCCTGCAGGGATGATACTTGTAAGAAACTTAGTTCACTTGTCGCCATAGAGGCAAAGATTAGTGATTAAGAAGTAGCTAAAACACTGTGGATGGGCGTTAGCCGCTAGATAGCTCACTAGCTATCTTTTATAGCACAGCTTGCAGAGCGGCGTTTCAGTGTTTATAGCGCCAACTTTGTTTTAGTTTTTAAGCCATAATACATCAATCTCCACACTGTTTCCACTTGCAAGTGGAAAAAAGTACCAGTATTTTTTAAAGGCGGTATATAGTGCCCTTTTTAATTCTAGTACTGCAATACTTCATTAGTACCGATATACCATACAACCCTAATACATAACAAAGGTCTGCTTCCATTTTTGGCTGCTGCGCATCTTCTATGTTAATGTAAATGGATGCTTAGTGTGTATTCATATGTACAATTGATGTGCGGGTGTGTGTGCGTGTGTACAGGGTCGCCCTAAATGGAGATGTTTTAGTAGCAAATGTTCAACGCTTTGAAGGCCAATCAGATTTAGATCACTTGAAGAGGCCAAAAAGCATACTCCCTCTCCATGTATTGTCCCTCTATATACTTTTAATAACGCCCGCCTCCCTCCCAAGCGGTCACATGGTCCCCCACCTGCTTATCTTTTCTCTCCTCGCTACCTGCCTGCTGTCCTTTGCTTCCATGGCTGGGGAAAGAGACAAGGTCGTGGAGATAAAGGTGTATAGAAAAGCAAAAGTGCTCAAAAGGGCAGCTCGATGCGTCGTCTCATCTCACGTGGACGTCACGCACCCCGCGGATGACTAAGGCCCTGTCTACATTAAGCCGGATAACTCCTTCAACAAATAATTATTTAGTCTAAGCCCCGTGTCAGCCACACTAAACCATCGTTTAAGGTTCCCGTCCTTGGGTAATTTTTTACATGGGTAAGTGCGTCGTGTATTTCTTGAATCTCCGGCTCTTAGCTTTGTATGGACTCATCGATCATTTACAAACTGATTTCGGAGAGGAAGTGACGCCAGAAAGGCCGCGCCCTACACAGGAAGTGACGTCAGAAAGACCACGCCACATCATCGGCGGTCACTCGAAGCGAGTATGACGATCCTCCTGGTAGGGGGGTATCCCTTTATGGAAGATGCCTGTGCGTGACTTTGTTTAACGTGGGGAGACTGGTGCACAGACAGTCACCAAACGATCCTTGACAGGGTCCAGTGGCATGGAGTCCAAGACGACTGGGGACCCTTTCTCCATAGGGTTAGCAATCATCCTCCGCCTTGGGTCGTTATTTCCCCATAACTGGGCCCACATGGATGTGGGAGTGCCTTCTTCCGCCATTGCAGCCGTTGTGGCAGTTCTTACATCTACCGTCTTCCACCTGCTCCGTCGTTGTGGTCTTCACCGTATCCCTGGCTAGGGGGCAGTCAGGTACTAGGCCTTTGCCAAGGGCCACCTGGGGTAACAGTAGTAAAGGGGTTAACCTCCTAGTGCCCCAAGACCCCATAGAGGAGCCTCCACTGCCGGATGCACTTTAACGTCATGCCCAGGACACAGCCAGCTTCATAACAACCTGTTTCCACTCGGAGGTAAACACTAGAAAGATGGAGGCGAGTCATTCAGACATGCCCGTGTTTCTACTTTCTGTACATGTACAGACGCTTGTGGAAATCACACATGAATACCTTAAGAGAAAGCGATTGCAGCTATTTCGGATACAACACTTCTCAGACGGCAAGAGAACTTTTCCGGGTCAGATGTGATTCTACTTAACGAAAAACGTTGTCCATTTGTCGAAGGACAGACAACGAGAATGCGGGCTCCCGTGGATCTGATTACATTGAACACATTGTTTATTAAAAAATAACCAAATAACAATATCTTATAATAAATAAAAATATTAGAGAAATAAAGAAGCCTATAGTTTTTGGTGGTTTTCCGCTCCATTTGCAGAATGGCGATATACGATATATATCTCGATATTTTTTCCGTTAAGTATAAACAAAACACAAAACAGTCCTAGTTACCTGAGATACTAAGTATGTCATCATTAGTAAGTCAATATTTTTACTTAGTAATTTGATGTTAGTTTGTCTATATTGTCAGACGATCGCTTCTCTGATGTCTCCATCATGTTCAGAAGTTTCTTCTTTATGGAAGATGCCTGTGCGTGACTTTGTTTAACGTGGGGAGACTGGTGCACAGACAGTCACCACACGATCCTTGACAGATCCGGGTCAGGGTCCAGTGGCATGGAGTCCAAGACGACTGGGGACCCTTTTCTGCTGCAGCCTTCATCCGCCATCCCAGCCGTTGTGACGCTCCATAAGGTTAGCAGTCATCCTCCGCCTTGGGTCGTTATTTCCCCATAACTGGGCCCACATGGATGTGGGGGTGCCTTCTTCCGCCATTGCAGCCGTTGTGGCAGTTCTTACATCCACCGTCTTCCGCCTGTTCCGCCGTTGTGGTTTTCACCGTATCCCTGGCTAGGGGGCAGTCAGGTACTAGGCCTTTGCCAAGGGCCACCTGGGGTAACAGTAGTAAAGGGGTTAACCTCCTAGTGCCCCAAGACCCCATAGAGGAGCCTCCACTGCCGGATGCACTTTAGCGTCATGCCCAGGACACAGCCAGCTTTATAACAACCTGTTTCCACTCGGAGGTAAACACTAGAAAGATGGAGGCGAGTCATTCAGACATGCCCGTGTTTCTACTTTCTCTACATGTACAGACGCTTGTGGAAATCACACATGAATACCTTAAGAGAAAGCGATTGCAGCTATTTTGGATACAACACTTCTCAGATGGCAAGAGAACTTTCCAATGTCCGGGTCAGATGTGAGTCTACTTAACGGAAAACTTTGTCCATTTGTCGAAATAGAGACAACAAGAATGCAGGCTCCCGTGGATGTGATAAAATAGAGGTAGCGTGTGCTTTGTATTACCTTGCCGACGAGGGAAGACTCCGGAAAACATTGAATGCATTTGGACTGGCAAAGCAAACTGTATCAGTTATTGTCCGCCATGTATGTCGCGGACTTAACGTCTAGGTCCAGAGTAAAACGAATGGACAATAAAGGTGAAGGCAAAAGAGTGAGGAGTGTCCTGACCAGATGTCTAGATCCCTAGATTGACTGATGTAAAATGTTCTTTATCACATTGTGTACTTTCACATGTCCATTAAAGATTTGATTAATTTATGATGGCTCAGGTGTGATTCACTACAATAGGGCCCCACAGCACACTGGATTCCAGTTAATTGAAATACCACAACACTGGATATTGTTCAGATAAGTTACATTTAATTTAAGAACTTGCACACAAAGCAACACTGGAGGTGACTATGACGTGCGCATTTTCCGCGCATGCGTTGCGCCGGCGGACGGTGGACAGAGGGTGTCTTAAATGACCATTGTGTGTGTGTGTGTGGACAAGGATAAGGTTAGGTGGGATCTACCCTGGATAACCTTAGCCGGCTTAGTGTAGAAGGGGCCAAAGCTTGTAAAATGTACTGAAAGGATATGTCTAGCGTAGTCACTCGCGCCAAACATAGCAGTGTCACTGGCTGGGACTGCATTAGTCCTGTCGGAGTACTCTTTTACCATTGTCCGTGTGTAAATAGTACAATATGGAACCTTATTTTACATCAGTGAGCTTGTTACATTTATGTCCACTACAGCCCAAAAGTATTCTCAAGTGTTATGTCCAAATGAGTATGAAAGGTTCTATTCCATCCACGCGGTAATGACACGCATTTGATGCTAAACTAGCAGTTTGCCTTTAAAGGCAGCCGGGAGAGTGGGAGTGAGCGCACATTCAAATGTGATATACACTTGTGTCATATATCATTTCATGTTTGTGTGTGTCGAATCTGAACAACGCACGCACGCACGCACGCACGCACGCACGCACGCACGCACGCACGCACGCACGCACGCACGCACGCACGCACGCACGCACGCACACACACACACACACACACACACACACATGCTGTGCCTCCAGTGGGGTTGTAATAGTGGGTGTGAGTATATTAGTCCCTACAATCCAAGTGTTAAGTGCAGTCCTGGTGTGTGTGAGATCGATGACAGCTGTGCTACCCCTGTCTCTCTCTCTCTCACACACACACACACACCCACACACACACACACATGTTATACGCACACACACACACACAGCTACAGTATGACACTTTGCCTGAGGTCAGGGGTCGCTCACCCGTCTCTCAAACCTAACTCTGATATTTTTTCTCAATTTTATGTGTGTGCACTGGGCCAATTTGCACGTTACACACACACACACACACATAGCCTTTGCGCACATATATACCCCTCATATTCTGCGACGGCAGGGAGGGGCCGCACTGTCAAGTACTGGCGCTCCATCGATACTCGGGCACAGCACTAATGCCTGCTGTCTGCTGATGGACCTTGGCCTGCCTCCAGGGACCATTAGCCTCACCAAACCCCCCCCCCCCCACACACACACACACATACACATGCATCCACAGAGTACTTAGAAACCTAGTATTTGCACATTGCACATTATCAGTCCATTAAAAGGGTGTATCATTAGTGCATATCACATACATTAGACTGCTTCAGTTACCAGTAGCCCATGAGGTGCTTTACAGTATACGGCTTTTTATTTACAGACAAACATAGTTTTGTATTTCCTTATTGTTTATTTTGTTAATATCAAAACTGAAATCTAATTAAGATTAAATATCTCAAATAAGGGTGATATTTGCTTAATTTCTGTCTGATAAGATAATTCTTCTCACTGAGCAGATTTTATGTTAGAGTGTTTTACTTGTTTTAAGGGTTTTGGTCCGAAATGATCTCAGTAAGATATTACAACTTGCTGCTGAGATTTTATGACCTATATTGAGTAAAACATGCTTGAAACTAGAATACCAACTGTTGCAAAGCTGTGTCATCAACACTCACAAGTATAAAACTACTTTTTTAAAGTAATAATTTCTTATTTCAAGCATGAAAAAAAAAATCATGACTTTGACACAATTGTGTCTCATATTAAAACAGATGACAGCCAAATGGACTTTGCTGTTTTGTTTTCAATGAAACAATAGAAAATACGTACACATATAGTAGTACAGTTGTTATTAGTGAGAATATACTTATTTTAAAGGCCTACTGAAAGCCACTACTACCGACCACGCAGTCTGATAGTTTATATATCAATGATGAAATCTTAACATTGCAACACATGCCAATACGGCCGGGTTAACTTATAAAGTGACATTTAAAACTTCCCGGGAAATATCCGGCTGAAACATCGCGGTATGATGACGTATGCGCGTGACGAAGTCCGAGTAACGGAAGTTATGGTACCCCGTTGAATCCTATACAAAAAGCTCTGTTTTCATTTCATAATTCCACAGTATTCTGGACATCTTTTGCAATTTTTTTAATGAACAATGAAGGCTGCAAAGAAGACAGTTGTAGGTTGGATCAGTGTATTAGCAGCGGACTACAGCAACACAACCAGGAGGACTTTGTTGGAGCGCTAGCCGCGCTAGCCGCCGACCTCACCTTGACTTCCTACGTCTCCGGGCCGCCAAACGCATCGGGTGAAGTCCTTCGTCCTTCTGCCGATCGCTGGAACGCAGGTGAGCACGGGTGTTGATGAGCAAATGAGGGCTGGCTGGCGTAGGTGGAGAGCTAATGTTTTTAGCATAGCTCTGTGCAGTCCGGTTGCTAAGTTAGCTTCAATGGCGTCGTTAGCACAGCATTGTTAACCTTCGCCAGCCTGGAAAGCATTAACCGTGTATTTACATGTCCACGGTTTAATAGTATTGTTGATTTTCTATCTATCCTTCCAGTCAGGGGTTTATTTCTTTTGTTTCTATGTGCAGTTAAAACAAGATGCTATCACGTTAGCTCGTAGCTAAAGCATTTCGCCGATGTATTGTCGTGGAGATAAAAGGCACTGAATGTTCATTTCGCGTTCTCGACTCTCATTTTCAAGAGGATATAGTATCCGAGGTGGTTTAAAATACAAATCTGTGATCTACAATAGAAAAAGGAGAGTGTGGAATCCAATGCGCCAGCTTGTACCTAAGTTACGGTCAGAGCGAAAAAAGATACGTCCATCGCTGCCTCTCAAGTCATTCACTGTAACGTTCCTCATCTACGAATCTTTCATCCTCGCTCAAATTAATGGGGTAATCATCACTTTCTCGGTCCGAATCTCTCTCGCTCCATTGTAAACAACGGGGAATTGCGAGGGATCCTAGCTCCTGTGACGTCACGCTACTTCCGGTACAGGCAAGGCTTTTTTTTATCAGCGAGCAAAAGTTGCGAACTTTATCGTCGATTTTCTCTACTAAATCCTTTCAGCAAAAATATGGCAATATCGCGAAATGATCAAGTATGACACATAGAATGGATCTGCTATTCCCGTTTGAATAAATAAAAATCATTTCAGTAGGCCTTTAAGGTATTTTTGGGTTCATTGAGGTTAGCTAATTTTACTTGTTTTGGAAAGTCTTGACAAGCCAAATTTTCTTGTTCTATTGGCAGATAATTTTGCTTAGTTCAAATAAAATACCCCTAATTTTTGTATTTTTGTTTCTTGTTTTTGAACACTGACTTTTTGCAGTGTAGAAGCACACAGTTTATGGACAGGGACCCACAGTTAAAATATACATCATCATATACAATACAATACATTTCAAAATCTACCCACCAAATACCCATTTACAATTTCATTTATAAATAAAACAAGAAATCTTTAAATCCACCAAATCAGTCTCAATATCCTATTATTCAAATTTGATTAAAAGGTTGCATCTTGAAGATCTGCGATAATCTCATCATACGTACAGAGGTCAAGACCAAAATTATGCGACTAATGTGAATTCCTCAACCATAAAGGGTGTGCTAAATGTACTAAGCATAAGCTTCACGACGATGGCTGGTGTGGTGTTGTTGCCTCTTCTATTCAGTGAAATGCACGCATCAACGGTGTTAATATCGACATAAATTCTCTTTGATTGCAGAAAGTTGAGCATTTGTTGCTCTGTCGAAGCAGCGTTCATGTCATCTGGTTTTCCTCTGTTGTCAACTGCTCTTGCATAGGATCGAGGATTGATACGTAGCCCTGCAATGATGATTTTATTCTGTTGTGTAAACTGATCCACTTCCTCTTTGATGTCTTCCAAAACACTGATGTTCCCCATATTAATTTCACTTCTTCCGTGATCTCACTCATATTTGTGCTGGAATCCGAATGCAGCCTGCATTCAGTTTACTTTGCTACCTTCTTAAAGACATCTGTTTCTTTTCTTTTATCCCATCGAAACATTTCAACATGTTCCGTTCTTTTAATTTGTGAAGCAAAGATACAGTCTTCTATTCTATTCATTCTATGTTTTGATTGAATGTGATCCGCTTCCGAGTTATATCCCACGCGTTGAGAGTGGCGCATGCGTGATACAAAGGGTCGTGTCCGGCACGCGCACCCACTCGAGAGATCTAGTTCTTAATCACATAATCGAGGTGTGTTAGTGTGACTTTTCAAAAGCCAAACACAATCAGATTAAGGTATTTACGTGGGTTGTAGAATTTAGTTCATGGAAACATAGTCACTCTATGACTAAGACTAGCTCTGACCAATCTAAGTCAATGAGCATGAACTGATGACGCCTACTGAGATATTGGCACCAGCCGCTAGACTAGATCTGACCAATCTCAGTCTGTTGAAGCCTACTCGGATGAGGGGCGAAAGGTTTTCTAAGACAAACCAAACAGTCCACTTGCGATCGATTGAATGCCCTGAGATTACAATGACCTGGATGAATGAGAACATTCATAGACATAGTCACTCTCGCAGTCGAATCGTCGGGCATTGAAGCTTACACTACCGTTCAAAAGTTTGGGGTCACATTGAAATGTCCTTATTTTTGAAGGAAAACCACTGTACTTTTCAATGAAGATAAGTTTAAACTAGTCTTAACTTTAAAGAAATAAACTCTATACATTGCTAATGTGGTAAATGACTATTCTAGCTGCAAATGTCTGGTTTTTGGTGCAATATCTACATAGGTGTATAGAGGCCCATTTCCAGCAACTATCACTCCAGTGTTCTAATGGTACAATGTGTTTGCTCATTGGCTCAGAAGGCTAATTGATGATTAGAAAACCCTTGTGCAATCATGTTCACACATCTGAAAACAGCTCAGCTCGTTACAGAAGCTACAAAACTGACCTTCCTTTGAGCAGATTGAGGTTCTAGAGCATCACAGTTGTGGGGTCAATTAAACGCTCAAAATGGCCAGAAAAAGAGAACTTTCATCTGAAAATCGACAGTCTATTCTTGTTCTTAGAAATGAAGGCTATTCCACAAAATTGTTTGGGTGACCCCAAACTTTTGAACGGTAGTGTAGTTTTGACCAGAGGAAACCTCTCTCACTGCTCTCCTCTGGCAACGGTAATGATCCTTCCGCAGATTCATTTTACGAAAAACCTTGTTCCGACTTGTTACCTAGAGTCAAATTTGACAGATAGGCACAAAGTGTCATGTTTGTGTCTTTATTGAGTATAAAAATATACATTTCACAGCTTTTAAGGCTGTTCTTCCAAAGAAAATGCCAAATGACTGTTCTGGTACAATTCACTGAATTCCCGCCGTAGCATTTACGCTATCCAGCACACACTTGCATCGTTTTCTTCCTTGAACTAAGCCATACAGACAGTGGGGTCACAGGGTCACCTGTGCTCACATGGCTAAAACCTTGTTGGAGTGCTGCAGGATCAAATGCTAGGTTTTCGCTACACTACAATTCAAGCACCATTAATGGAACTTTTCAAAACCTCGGCAAACGCTGCAGGTTCTTCGGCTGGCGAGAACAGAAGAATAAACCGCTGTACTAAAATGTGTGTAACCCAACACACCGAGTACTGGTGGATAACAAAGTGGGTTGTTACCATTCATGGACATCCTAATAATGGATACTGTATACATACATCATGTCCCAAATGGTCAAATGTCTTTTGGGGGGGTCCATGTGTGCAATTGAGCATAACACCAAGCAGGAAGACTCCACATGTTGCCATCTTGAACCCAGCCCATAAATATTGATACTGTGTGATGGAAAGTGGATGTTTTATGTCAGTGGCAGGAATGCAACCAACTAAAGACTGATTGGTTTCCCAATGAGTACACCCCTGACAATTTAGCATATAGCATATCTTCCCAAGAAACAATACTATGAAAGGTAAACTTAAGTATGCTTTAGAGTAGTCAGTAGGGATAGGCAATATGGCTGAAAACTATATCACGATAGTTTTCTATCGCTCATTATCAATAATTACTGATTTTTTTTTAATAACCTATCGAAAATAAAAAGCAGGAGAAAAATTTAATAAATATAAAAATGTTTATGTCAAATGTAACCTTCCTCTGATTAGAATTCCCTCAGCTATTAAGGCAGAAAGGAAAGGAAATGTTAACACAACCATGGAAAACACTCAATCAATGTAAACAGCATTCTTAAAATCACATTGAACACTTAAAAGTGCTGTTTGCAACATTCACACAGATGCCTAGAGAGCGCCAACTTTCCATTATATTTTAAATAGTATATCCCACCCTATAACTGCGTCTAGTAATGATGTAATTACGTACGTATGTAACACGCGCATTAACTTTGGGTGTTGTTAGCTAATAATAGCAATTAGGATAGCTAGCGTTAGCTCTCACTGAATGTATATTCAATCGTAGCAACCACAAATTGTTCGTTTCTTCTCTTTGACTACTTTTGTATGTGTGCACGCGCTTCCTGTGTGCGCGTGTTGACGAGACCGGGTGAGTGATAATCATTTTATTCTGGCCGATAAAATGTTTTTATTACTTAAACTTTGTAATTGTGAAAAATATAGACAATTGTCAAACAAATGTGTTTTGTTAAACAGCTAATGGCAACATAAGCTGGCCCGTGGTGTTCTTGTTATATTTTTTGCTTTGAAAAATATTAGAGATGTCCGATAGTATCGGACTGCCGATATTATCGGCCGATAAATGCTTTAAAATGTAATATCGGAAATTATCGGTATCTGTTTCAAAAAGTAAAATTTATGACTTTTTAAAACGCTGCTGTACGGAGTGGTACACGGACGTAGGGAGAAGTACAGAGCGCCAATAAACCTTAAAGGCACTGCCTTTGCGTGCCGGCCCAATCACATAATATCTATGGCTTTTCACACACACAAGTGAATGCAACGCATACTTGGTCAACAGGCATACAGGTCACACTGAGGGTGGCCGTATAAACAACTTTAACACTGTTTCAAATATGCGCCACACTGTGAACCCACACCAAACAAGAATGACAAACACATTTCGGGAGAACATCCGCACCGTAACACAACATAAACACAACAGAACAAATACCCAGAACCCCTTGCAGCACTAACTCTTCCGGGACGCTACAATATACACCCCCGCAACCCCCCCACCTCAACCCCACCCCCCCAACACCGCCCACCTAAACCTCCTCATGCTCTCTCAGGGAGAGCATGTCCCAAATTACAAGCTGCTGTTTTGAGGCATGTTAAAAAAAATAATGCACTTTTTGACTTCAATAATAAATATGGCAGTGCCATGTTGGCATTTTTTTCCATAACTTGAGTTGATTTATTTTGGAAAACCTTGTTACATTGTTTAATGCATCCAGCGGGGCATTACAACACAATTAGGCATAATAATGTGTTAATTCCACGACTGTATATATCTGTATCGGTTGATATCGGAATCGGTAATTAAGAGTTGGACAATATCGGAATATCAGATATCGGCAAAAAAGCCATTATCGGATATCTCTAAAAAATAGTACTGTGAGGAAGTTGCAAACAGCACCTTTAACAATAACCTCTTAAAATGAAAGTGCACAAATAGCGAATGTGTACGAAATGCTTAATAAAGTGTAACCAAATAGTGCAGAGTGTGAAACCGGAGAAATAATTTTTTTTTCTGCAGGTTTTAGTGCTAGGAAGTTAAGGCTCAGCAGTGTGCTCTGGGTGAGCGCGGCTAAGGTGGTGTGGTCTATGGTCTTACTGCGGTCCGTTTGACTGTCGAGCTGACTTTTCCTGTTTTATCCACAATTTCTTCACTCTCTGCAGCAATACTTTTAGTGCCTAGTGGTTAGAGTGTCCGCCCTGAGATCGGTAGGTTGTGAGTTCAAACCCCGCCCGAGTCATACCAAAGACTATAAAAATGGGACCCATTACCTCCCTGCTTGGCACTCAGCATCCAGGGTTGTAATTGGGGGTTAAATCACCAAAAATGATTCCCGGGCGCGACCACTGCTGCTGCCCACTGCTCCCCTCACCTCCCAGGGGCTGAACAAGGGAATGGGTCAAATGCAGAGGACAAATTTCACCACACCTAGTGTGTGTGTGTGACAATCATTGGTACTTTAACTTTTACTTTAACTTCTCTGCTCACTCCATGCAAAGAATCAAATGTGAGACAAACTTGTATTCTTGGTGATCTGCATCAATTTAGTAACGTGTCATCAAAGAGTAAAAATGCATTTCTTTCAATATGCATCATAACATAAACGGTAATATTAATATAGTCCAACTCATACTGACTGGTATACACAAGTTATGGAAATTATATCAGTAGAATAAACTGCATTTAGTTTAGAAAATAATGAGTCATATGTAGGAATTTGGGATTCATTATTTACATTTGTTTGAACTATTACATGAACCTAAAATATGACTTCTTTTATCTTTGTGGAAAATATTGGACGCAATGTGTTGTTAAGCTTATGAGATGAGATGCAAGTGTAAGCCACTGTGACACTATTGTTCATTTTTTAAATGTTTTTATTTTATTTTTTATAAATGGCTGTGATGATAATACAGATGAGAAATTTCTAATCACTGCTATGTTGGAATTCTTATTAATATTGATACTGTTGTTGATATTATTCATTTTTGTTTGACTACTTTTGGATTGTTTTGTGTCATGTTTGTGTGTCCTCAATTGCTCTGTTGATTGCTATTCTTGAATGTTGCTGGGCCGAGTTTGGTTTTGGAATTAGGATTGTATTTTTTATTGTTTTATTGTGTATTATTTTGTTGGACTGATTAATAAAAAATAAAATGCAAGACAACAAGATGGTGCAAACCTGATGCATCAATCGATATGGTTTTTTCACGGCCAATACCATTTATTAGTAGTCAAGGAGGCCGGGTCAGAGGAGCCATAACCCTAACAAGCGGTGGGGAGGCTTGTAACCCACATTTTTGCTCGTAACCTAAAACATAACACTTAAACGGGAGACTGCTCGTATCCTGTAAAACCTGAGGTACTACTGTATAAAAAACAAAATCCTATAAACAAATAAACAATGTGCAATGCAGTTAGACCGTGCTGCGTGATGTCGAGGGAACACTTTACTCATTTTTGTGAGCTACTGTGTATAAAATTCCCTCCTTTTGATTTCCAGTGTATCGCTAGGATTAGATTTTTTTTTTTTAAAAAGAAACGTTACCTTTTTAAACCAATTTAATTAAACCCATGGACTAATTACAGCTGGGAAAATATCCGAACATGGGCGTCAGCATTTGAAACAATGCCGCTATCTCGTTTCTGTGATTTCCTCATCCGACAGCTAATTACTGACACAATGCCATCTTTGTTTTATTGGCTCAATAAAGAAATAGAAAAAAAAGTCTAATGAGAGCAGAGAAACACGACTTAATGTAATAAGAATATGAAAGAGCAAGGGGAATGTGTAGTGAACAAAGCAACCGGTAAAAACGAGATGAAAGGAACAGGAAGTTGTGTTTGAGTGTTCACTTGTGTGAGGCTCACTTGGAATAAAACTGATGAAATTGGCGACACAAATTGGCCATGGTGTGTGAATGTGAGTGTGAATGTTGTCTGTCTATCTGTGTTGACCATGCGATGAGGTGGCGACTTGTCCAGGGTGTATCCCGCCTTCCGCCCGAATGCAGCACCCCCGCGACCCCGAACGGGACAAGCGGTAGGAAATGGATGGATGGAAATCGGAATTTGGCGTTTAGACCTGCACTGTGGTTACATAATTCACAATGTTCCAACTTTTCTGTACTTTCATTAAAATACATTTTTTATCAGTTTTATTTTGTGATTTGGCAATTTCATTAAATAGAGAAATACCTGCTAGCAGTTAACTATTTTTAAAATCATTAAATGTGTTTAGACAAAAGCTAAACAATAAGTTAAAGTCCCAACGATCTTCACACACACACACTAGGTGTGGTGAAATGTGTCCTCTGTGTTTGACCCATCCCCATGTTCACCCCCTGGGAGGTGAGGGGAGCAGTGAGCAGCGTGCACCACGCTCGGGAATCATTTGGTGATTCAAACCCCAATTCCAACCCTTGATGCTGAGTGCCAAGCATGGAGGTAACGGGTCCCATTTGTATAGTCGTTGGTATGACTCGGCCGGGGTTTGAACTCACAACCTTCCAGTCTCAGGGCGGACACTCTAACCACAAGGCTACTGAGCTGGTCAGAACTGGGCATTTATAACAAAACCTGAATCACGATTAGTTGAAAGTTTTACCTCAATTTAGATTAATGGACGATTATTCCACTCTCAAGTAGTACTCTATTTTTTGGTCGACGTCTTCCTTTTTGTAGCCAAAGTGTGTCCAAACAACAAACACAGAATTCTGTACTCAGTTTCCCCTCCATGACGTTTCTGTGTAGCTCATCGATTCTCAAACTGTGGTACGTGTACCACATCTAATGGTACCCCCGTCAAAAAATCTCCTAATTAAATATTCAAACACAGTGTTACTGTTCAAACTGTGTGTAATGTTACAGTGGCCAAAAATATTAAATATACTTGTTAAATAAAACCACTGCCTAGTTTTTAATGAATACTTAGGCCTACTAGGCTATTATGTTTTAATGTTAGTCATTATGGTGGTACTTGGAGAGCCAAGTTTTTTCTGAAGTGGTACTTGATAAAAAAAAGTTAAGGAACACTTGTGTAGCGGACTGGCTGGTACTTCTTCCGTCATGTAACTACACAACCAGTAGTGTATTTTAAGGGGATGATACAAAGGGGGAACATCAAAATAATTGACACAGCAGTTTTCTGTCAGTTAAAAGCTTTAAATCTCAGTTTCGATTATTTTTTTGATTAATCGGCCAGCCGCAGGCCCTCGGCTTGCTGTAAAAAGTAAATTATTCCTTATTATAAAATACACTATATTGCCAACAGTCTTTGGCCACCTGCCTTGACTCACATATGAACTTGAAGTGCCATCCCATTCCTAACCCACAGGGTTCAATATGATGTGGGTCCACCTTTTGCAGCTAGTACAGCTTCAACTCTTCTGGGAAGGCTGGCCACAAGGTTGCGGAGTGTGTTTATAGGAATTTTTGACCATTCTTCCAAAAGCGCATTGGTGAGGTCACACACTGATGTTGGTCGAGAAAGCCTGGCTCTCAGTCTCTGTTCTAATTCATCCCAAAGGTGTTTTATCGGGTTCAGGTCAGGACTCTGTGCAGGCCAGTCAAGTTCATCCACACCAGACATCTATGTCTTTATGGACCTTGCTTTGTGCACTGGTGCACAGTCATATTGGAAGAGGAAGGGGCCCGCTCCAAACTGTTCCCACAAGGTTGGGAGCATGGAATTGTCCAAAATGTTTTGGTATCCTGGAGCATTCAAAGTTCCTTAACTGGAACTAAAGGGCCAATCCAAACTCCTGAAAAACTACCCCACACCATAATTCCTCATCCACCAAATTTCACACTCGGCACAATGCAGTCCGAAATGTACCGTTCTCCTGGCAACCTCCAAACCCAGACTCGTCCATCAGATTGCCAGATGGAAAAGCGTGATTCATCACTGCAGAGAACTCGTCTCCACTGCTCTAGAGTCCAGTGGCGACATGCTTTACACCACTGCATCCGGCGCTTTGCTTTGGACTTGGTGATGTATGGCTTGTATACAGCTGCTCGGCCATGGAAACCCATTCAATGAAGCGCTCTGCGTACTGTACGTGGGCTAATTGGAAGGTCCCATGAAGTTTGGAGCTCTGTAGCAACTTTTCACTAAGCGCTTCAGCATCCGCTGACCCCTCTCTGTCAGTTTACGTGGCCTACCACTTGGTGGCTGACTTGCTGTTGTTCCCAAACTCTTCCATTTTCTTATAATAAAGCCGACAGTTGACTTTGGAATATTTAGGAGTGAGGAAATTTTACAACTGGATTTGTTGCAGAGGTGGCATCCTATGACAGTTCCACGCTGGAAATTACTAAGCTCCTGAGAGCGGCCCATTCTTTCACAAATGTTTATAGAAACAGTCTCCATGCCTAAGCGCTTGATTTTGTACACTTGTGGCCGGGCCAAGTGATTAGGACACCTGATTCTGATCATTTGGATGGGTGGCCAAATACTTTTGGCAATATAGTGTATATCATTATATATTACACTGTTTGGATGGCTTTGTATACATGTCAACTACACTGGATTGGCTTTAACATAGATATTTTACTTAGGGTTTTGCAATATGACCGAAAACTGTATCACAACCGTTTTATGTCAGTCAATATTGTTGGACTTTCACAATATTATGTCAGACCCACTCGACACCGAGGATGCCGTTGTGGCTTGTACAGCCCTTTGAGACACTAGTGATTTAGGGCTATATAAATAAACATTGATTGATTGATTGATTGAATATCAATAATTATTAGTTTTCATTTCAACGATTCGATTAGAAATTTGTGTTTGGCGATACGACTCAGGGACGATAATATTTTTTAAATGATTCAGTGGGTTGAAATCCATTCAGTAACTCTTTAGCAAAAAAATATATATATGACATTTAGATACACACATCTTATTTGAATACAGTTCAACCAACACTTTAGGTTAAATTAACAAGAAGAAACGTTTTTTTCCCACTCTTTCAACATTCAAGCACAATAACCAATATTTTAACCGTAAATATAATATTTGCGTCCTCTGCCGGGACTCGTTCAGAAGTTGCACAGTCCATCTTCACTGAGGTATGTTCCTCTGGTTTATAAGTAAAAGGTCCATTACAAGTAAACTAGTGATTCTGAATGATTGGTTCCAGCGTAGACAAAGATTACGATGTTGTGGTTGTCGTCTATCATCACTCTTCACAAGAAGGAAATACAGTATCTAGTCAACAACTGCTGCAGTTGCTCCTTCTCCAGACACTGCCCCCTAGTGTTTTGGAAGAGAATTACAAGTCTGGTGCCACAACGAGATTTACCTGCTACTTTTCTTTTTGTTTTTCAATATAAAATAATACAATAAATAATATTGTTTGCTATTTCTTTCAGCAAATAATAACCATTACTAATCATGGCAGACTTCATGAGGCACAACAAAAACTACTTTGGGACAAATGATGTTCCAGAAACTTTTGTAAACTTGAATATAAGGATAGGGCAGCATGGTGGAACAGGGGTTACAATACGAAGGTCCTGAGTTCAATCCCAGGCTCGGGATCTTTCTGTGTGGAGTTTGCATGTTCTCCCCGTGACTGCGTGGGTTCCCTCCGGGTACTACGGCTTCCTCCCACCTCCAAAGACATACACCTGGGGATAGGTTGATAGGCAACACTAAAATTGGCCCTAGTGTGTGAATGAGAGTGTGAACGTTGTCTGTCTATCTGTGTTGGCCCTGCGATGAGGTGGCGACTTGTCCAGGGTGTTCCCCACCTTCCACCCGAATACAGCTGAGATAGGCTCCAGCACCCCCCGCGACCCCAAAAAGGGACAAACTTTATACAATAGATGGATGGATGGAATATAAGGATAATGAGCTACAAGTTTTAGAAGCAGAATTGCTAAGTGCTAAACAAGAAATACAAAACGATCGCTTACTGTACAATGTCTGCTGTCACTGGAATGCCCACTGATGGGATGTTTATATCTTTCAGCACAAGACTTGTGTACCCTGATTAGATGAAGTTGGGTGCAGACGAGCGTCTTCTTGTGTCGTTCTCGCAATCTCTCCAGGTCCAAGCGGAATGTCAAAGTTGACCAATTTCTCAGTTTATGGCCACAACCTTTTACTGCACAACTCAGAGGCAATGCAGCAGCAGCTTGTTACCTCTCTGTGATCACAGTGGCGCTAAAAGTAGTTCCTCGACGTTAGCTCTTATAATAACAATATCACCAACCCTCCAGATTTTCCCGAGAGACTCCCGAATTTCAATGCTCCTCCCGCAAATCTCCCGGGGCAACCATTCTCCCGAATTTCTCCCGATTCCACCCGGACAACAAGATTGGGGGCGTGCCTTAAAGGCACTGCCTTTAGCGTTCTCTCTCACTTGAAACTTTCCCCCCTTAACAGCCGCATGCTGTCTAGGCGTTCGCTTTAACTCCATATAAACAGCGTGCCGGCCCAGTCACATAATAATGTAGCGTTGGACGGGTTTAACAATGGTCTTTACTCGAAGAATTCAAGAAATGCTGACCCGTTGTATGATCTTTTAACTGCTTTAACGATAATGTTAATTTCAAGCACACACACACAAGTGAATGTCATGCATACTTGTTTAACAGCCATACAGGTCACACTGAGGGTGACGTATAAACAACTTTAACACTGTTACAAATATGCACCACACTGTGAACCCACACCAAATAAGAATGACAAACACTTTTCGGGAGAACATAAACACAACAGAACAAATACCCAGAACCCCTTGCAGCACTAACTCTTCCGGGACGCTACAATATACACACCCCGACCTAAGAATTCGGAGGTCTCAAGGTTGGCAAGTATGCTAATACTTCGGCATGCAAATGCAGTATTGTCAGCACTTTTTAAAAGTTTTTTTTAAGGGCTTTATGGGCGCAATATATGACTCCCGTTATCTGCATTGGGAGCTGCCTTGTACGAGCCGTATTTGATCATTTAGAATACAGGGAAAAGAGAAGAACGTGTGTTCTTGTCTCACAATAGAGATTGTGAATGATGAGCTAAGTTCCAAAAGAAGGGCCGTTCTCCTTTAACAGTTCAAACAGTGTGAATTATTATTTTATTGATGATACATCTTTCTTAGAGCCAGCATACCGGGTCTTTTAAAAAACAAATAACCAAAACGACATGACGTGAGGCGGGAGTATAAAGCCAGAAAGTGAAGAGAGAGGAAAACAAAGTGAAGGACGACAAGCAGAGAGAACAGAGGAGGACACCTTCACCAAATAGATGAGAGAGAGATGGACCCTGACAGGAGCAGGAGAAGGGCTCCGTCTACAGATTTCCCCGCAACACACGCAGACGCCTGTGGGCATCATACCAACAACACACACACACACACACTGACACACAACTCCACACACACTAACAGACGCACGATAACCCATCAGCAGTGGCCAAGTGTTGTTTAATCCAACCTGACTTGCACTCGACAGAAAAAGCAAATTCACTTCCACTCACAGTCTGGAAAACGGAGCACTCTTCACATAAATGGCAGTAATGTGAATTACTCCGTGCCAGCGTGCTTGTGTGTGTGTCTGTGCACTCTACTGTTTTTTTGTCATCATTTTTCTGCAGTGTGTTGGTGGCGACAGCCTCCTGAGCGACCGTGTGACAGGCAGATAGCTGGGCTGCTCTGCTGCCTATTGTTAGGAGGCTTGTCATCAAACCCGGCTTGTGCAGCCATTTATACCGTATACATACGTGTGTGTGTGCGTGTGCGTGTGTTTACACTTGCTCGTCTGCACTTTCATGTCTGTTAATCTGTATCATCCCTCGGCGTGTATTTAATAAACCCCAAGGGTGAGTCTTTAAAGACGTCCTCTTGTTTATTTTAATTTTAAAATTCAGAAACTGCAAAACAATAGTGTGATTTCAACCGGGAGACATTTTAATCAAAGGAACCGCTATCATCTTGACGATTAAGCATTGATTAACTTGTTTGAATACAAGAACATAACTAAAAGGCAGCATAGCCTGTGGCTCCGATCTAATTGTCTTCACATCCAGCTATCAAAGCAAGTCTGCGGTGTTCCCTCGATAATCTTAAGAGGTTACGTTCTGGACCACCCCATGGTAGGGTTCCACAAAGTAGGGACACTTTTTACATTATGATTTATTAGGGGTGTAAAAACATCGATTTTTGATTGAATCACGATCTTTATTTGTAACGATTCTTAATCGATTAAAAAAACATCAAAAATCTATTCAGTTCAGTTGAGTTCAGTTTGAGTTTATTTGGAACATTCATACGATACAATGTAATTCATCGCATATTTCCTGTTGTTTCATTACAGCACGTCCAAAAAGGAGTAGGAAGAAGCTGAGCTTATTTAATCCTACCCCTTTTCATACCATATCAATTTTAGCCTATTTCCTTGTTCTCTGTAACATAACAGTGAACAAATAAATAATACACAAATAATACACCATAGTAAGTAAACACATAACAATTACATAAATAACCTTTGTCTCAATAAAAAAAAAAAAAAAAAAAAAAATATATATATATATATATATATATATATATATATATATATATATATATATATATATATATATATATATATATATATATATATATATATATATATACAATTTTTAATCTGTCCTGTCCAGCCACTTAGACAAATCATATTGTTGATGTAGGCTGTGAATCTTTGGGTACCAAACGATTCGATTCGACTTTCTTCTTGGGGGTAACGATTCGATTCAGAACTGATTTATTGGTTTAAAAAACATTAGTAGTTATTGTACCACCAAAACTCAACTTTAAATATAATTTAAAAGAACAACAGATACAAAAGAATAAACAACAACACGTAAAATGATAATAAACAATACAATTCTGTTTTTCCATTATAATTTTTTTTAAAGTTTTTTTTAACCTTTTTTACCACCATAGAGTGTGTGCTTTTTGTGTCATAAAACATTTGATGAAATTCAAAAATTCTCACATTTATTGAGGATTTTTCGGGACAATTTTGACTAATATTTTAAGTCAAAGCATAATAATTGTGAAAATGTATCAATAAGTGTTTTAAGTACGTTATGCTTGTATAAGGTACTTTTTTGAAACCTTTATTTTGTTGGCGCAGTCAGACCGGATGTCGCACACAGCGCCGTTATTTTGAAAGAGAAAGTGTGCTGTTGTTCTGAGCTTGACGAGTAAGAAGAGGACTTGAGGCTGTGAAAAAAAGAAGAGAGACCCTCTCAAGTTGTGACTGCTGTCCTGTTTGTACGTTGATCTTACATCCATGATGTCGTTCACAACAACACAAGCAGATGAGATGGGTTGTGGGTTTTTGGATGGTTCCCGCTAGCTTTAGCTTCGTAGTTAAGTCCGTGTTTTAACTGTTCATTGACGGGGCCGTAGAGTGTTTCAGGGATGAACGAGCAAACAATCAAAACAAATGTTCCTTTTCCTCACAATGACAACATTTCACTCACATTTCCCTGATATTCTGCGTTTCACAGCGGATTCTGTTTTATTGGCCAATACTGTGACTTCGTCCGCTTTTAGGTTAAACAGGAGGAATAGAATATTAGAGAAACATTTAATTTAAAGCATTTGTATGCACGTACAACACTTAAGACCTTCACTATATCTGTATGTGGAATTAAATTATGGAATGGATTAAGCAAAAACAATCAAACAATGTACTAATATGATCCACTTCAAGAAACTTGTCAAACTTAAAGTGTTTACAAAGTACAAAGAAGAAGAACCATGATAAACATTCTCAATTTATTTCATCCATCCATTCATTCATTCTCAAAATAACCGTACTCATCTCATCATATGAAATATAACTTACTTCGCCAATTATAATTTATTTATTTATTTTTATTGTGATTACTTATGGAGTATATTGTGAATAAATTGAGAACAAGTTGTGAACAAAAGTTTTAGCAACTGTTATGTAAAGGAAAAGGGTTAGGATTAAATAAGCTCTGCTTCTTCCTACTCCTTTTCGAACATGTTGAAAAGAGAAACTGGAATTTGTGATGTATCATGTTGTATGCTTGCATGTTCGAAATAAGCTCCAACTCAAGACGGAAATGCTTTACTTTTTTTTGGTTGACTTTAGTGATTATTGATGATTGATTAGGCAAACTAGCACTGTGCCAAATAAAAATAAAAACTGCAAACACGATGAGATTCCAAACTTCCAGTAGACGTGGTCTTGATTTCACTTATACGTTAACACATCCGTTTACCCGTTACAAGCTCAGGAATTTTCATGCCCAATAATACTTTTTTTACGATTATAATATGTTTATGGTCTTGAGAAGCCAAAATCAAAATTAAAATTGTAATTAATTATCCAGCCTTACTAACTGGTATGTACAATTTTTTTAAAAATTAATTATGGTCCCGTACCACATTTGTTTTCAGTTTTCTTCTAGTCTGTTTTAATTCTGACCGCAACCTGTTTAGGCAGCAAACCAGTCTGGCTTCTATTGTTTGCACCATAATGCTTACCAGCAACAGCATAACTTCTTTTTAATTGACAAAATGTGTTAAATAGATTTTGTTTGTCCCTGTTGAGCATCATTGTGTGTGTTTGATTGGTTGATCAGCACCACAAAACCAGAGAAGAGATGCTCAAGCCATTGTTTGCCACACTGGTAGTTTGCCTCTACTGTACTCTCCTCGCCATTGTTGTCCAACTCGTCATTAAGCCCTTGTCAGCTGGCCCAAACACACACAAGTGCTCGTCAGCCACCATCGACGCCATTTGCAAAGAGGAGAAGGTGAACCAGTGCCGCCCAAACTCACAAACGCGTACATGTATGCATTTATTAGAAGAGGCGAGTGGCTATCGCAGTTGTAAAAAGTGATTTTTTTTTTCTTTTTTTCTTTTTTTGCACGGTTATCTACGGTGCTCCACGCGTTATTAACATTCTCATGTAGTCCTGTTGAAAAGACTCAAGCTGTGCTGATGAAATTGGAGCGCCGCATGGTTCTGAGAGAGCTAAGGACAACATTGTGCACACTTTTCAAAGAATAGCTCGCCGTTGGAAACCCCC
>NC_084739.1:60367834-60400334 GCF_033978785.1 Entelurus aequoreus
TCTCAACGTACTCTATGCCTTGTTTGCCTACGGTGAGCAGTGGAACGTTTTGGTCTTGTGCAACGGTCATGGCCTTGGTCTTCTCTTGGCTTATATGTAGGCCGACTTTTTCCCCTTGCTCATGCAGATTGTTAGTCAATTTTTGGAGTGCAGCATAGGAATGGCTAAGCAGAGCCAAGTCGTCCGCAAAGTCCAGATCTGCCAGTCTGCCCCCTCCCCACTTAATGCCGAGGTTTGCTCCGACGACAGACTTCCTCATGACAAAGTCTATGACAATGATGAACAGTAAGGGAGACAAGATGCAACCTTGTCTTACCCCGGTCACAATGTCAAAGTCGTCGGTTGTCCTGTTGGTGGTAAACATACTTTTATTCCATGGCTTTTAACACTGAGTGATATCCATCCTGCAATGGCGCCCCATAATACACCTGCTGTGAACCTGTTTTTATGTTTTTATATTTTATTTATTTATTTTTTATCGTGTTCTGTTTGTGTTGTGTTGTGTTTGCTCGGTTTCTCGTATTATTTTTAACCTGCCCATTGTACAGCACTTTGGCTACCCCTGTGGTAAATTTTAAATGTGCTTTATAAATAAAGTTGATTTGATTTGATTTGATATATATATATATATATATATATATATATATATATATATATATATATATATATATATATATATATATATATATATATATATATATATATATATACATGTATGTATGTATGTATGTATGTATGTATGTATGTATGTATGTATGTATGTGTATATATATATATATACATGTGTATATATATATATATATATATATATATATATATATATATATATATATATATATATATATATATATATATATACATGTATATATATGTATATATATATACATATATATATATACATACATGTATATATATATATATATATATATACACATGTATATATATATATATATATATATATACACATGTATATATATATATATATATATATATATATATATATATATATATATATACATGTATATATATATATATATATATATATATATATATATATATATATATATATATATATATATATATATATATATATATATATATATATATATATACACATGTATATACATGTATATATATGTATATATACATGTATATATATGTATATATACATTAGCTGCATTGCTGGCCACCAAGAACAAGCCAATTTCTATATGTTAGAATGCAAAAAACATATTTTTGTCTGTGTTTCTTTCATAAGGATTGTGAATGATAGGCACAATAAAAAAAATGCTGTTCCCCTATGAGTATTTGCCAATGTGTGTATGTGTGTTGGTTGCTTTTCCCGAGAACGATTGTGCTATGTAGTCCAAAAAAGTGTTGTTTGTCCTTACTGTTTCGACCTTGGTACTATTCTTACTTAATAGTCCGTTTCCACCAAACGGTACAGTTCATTTAAGTCAGCCCTGGTACGGTTTGGATCAAGCAATTGTTTAGGTTGGATAGCAATGACTGTGTTAGTGAGACAGTGTGCTATTTGGCAGGTGTTTACATTTTTACACCCAACAGATACTTACAACTACCACTATTTGTTTTGCTTGTAATTGGCATGTGGCGTAAAAAGTGAGCTAAACTTTAAAATGTCAATAGTCGAACAGTTGAGTTTAGAATTAGATTTGTGAAAGTCTGAGTTTGACAGTGCAAAGTTTCAGACTAAGCGGTTCCAACAAAGTAACTAAAAGGCACACCCCACAGTGTTGTGAGCTGATGGAAGCCGTAAAAAAGAAACACAATTTTGAATATGCTGTGGTCCCTCGCACGTTTTTAAACGGCATGCTTTGTTTTCTTCTCGTTTTCTGTTGACCAATCAACGGACAGCAAATCAAAGAATATCGTTCCAACCAGCATCCCAATGAATGGTTACTGAAAACGTGTGAAAGGTTCAAATGGGTTATTTTAGTACCATTCACAATAGAAATCCAATCCAAAATATACCGAAGCGTGTATTTTTTGCTTCTATCAATGTACCACGGGACAATTTAACCAAAATAATTATTAAAAAATCTGCATCAGACAGACAAACAGACTCAATATCCTTTTCAGGTCCGTTTCCTTTACGGCCAAGGAAATGGACAAACATGTGGCGTCATGTCCTGGCCAGGACAATCACACAGGAACGGGCCGGGAGCCTCCAGAAGTTCTGTCACGACCATAACAACCCTGGCCACCGCCAAGTAAACACACACACACTGCTACAGAAACTATTGTTTGCATTCAGACTATTGGATAAGATCAGTTTATTGACAAAATTGTGATGCTTTGTGTCTGCCAGTATGTCTCAGTTTCTAGTGTTGCTTCTCTTTTGCGTTCATACGTCAAATATGTCTCCTTTTCTAGCATCCGGATGCTTATTTGTGCTGAATCAGCTTGAGTTCACAAATCATCCTGTGAAAGTGTCAATCACTCAAAAGCAAGCATCATTAATAATATCTTGGTTGACGCACTTTTCTGATGGAGCTCTTTGGGACAGAGGTGAAGTGCTGCACTTTTGACCTGCAGTACCGCATGCGGCCTGAGGGTGGTAGCAGTGGCTGCAGTTTGACAGCTGAGTAAAAAGTAGAGGAAGACCTGCAGCAGCTGCTGAACAATAACTTGCTGTGTGTTTGTCTTTTGTGTGAACAGACACAACATTGGGAGTGTGTTATACAGTTTGCCCGGCTTGTGTTTTGTCGCTGTGCAATCGCTCCATTTTAATGCATTTTTATTTCTATTCAATTGTGCTCTAATGAATTTAACATCCATGAAGTGGCTCCAATAAAAAAGGGGCTGAACACTTGATTACACATTGTCACCCTCCAACGTATTGGCCTTGATGCGCGCTCTTAATTGATTGACCTCTCGTTATGGATCGCCGTGCAGTCGATACCGCCGAGTCTTAGAATTCCTGGGTGAGAAAAGGGGGGAGGAGGTGGTAGTAGGAGGTGGAAGATATTGATCAGTCGCGTTCCAAGTTTCCCCCGACCTTCCAAAGTGCTGGCATCATCACTGTGGCGTGCACTCCTGATGTATGCCCCTTTTCCTCCTCTCTTTGTCCTTTTTGCCTCTGTCCCATGAGTGCACGTTTGTGTGTGTGTGTGTTTGATAATTTGCATGCTCGAGCTGCAGATAAAGCCTAAATTGAGCTGTTTTGATTGTTCACCGAGAGTGCCCGCAGCACCACGCGGGCCCCGTGGCCGCACACACACTGTTGGCAGTAGTTGTTGTTATTATTAAGTAGTGTTGGCAACGGCGGTGCAAATTATTTTAATTACTCGTCACAAGAAGTTGGTGTCTGCCGAGCAAGGCGGCCTTATTTGTTCGCACCGCGCTCGCCGCACGTCTTAATGTCTCAGCGCGGCTAATCTAGGTTTACACGTCTTGTTGTTGCAGGCAAGATTAGCTCCAGGCCTTTATGCAAGAACCTCCAGATGAAGCCATTTATGAAGACCAAATAGGAGCGCTACTAGTAGGCATTTATTTGATCATGCATCAAGCTAGTCGAGGTGATCTACCTCATCTTCATATATATATATATATATATATATATATATATATATATATATATATATATATATATATATATATATATGCATTTATATGTATATATATTTATATACATCCAATGGGCTCACCACCCAAAGCAGGGGCCATAGAGGTCGGGTGCAATGTGAGCTGGGCGGCGGCCGAAGGCAGGGCACTTGGCGGTCCGATCCTCGGCTACAGAAGCTAGCTCTTGGGACGTGGAACGTCACCTCGCTGGGGGGGAAGGAGCCTGAGCTAGTGCGCGAGGTGGAGAAGTTCCGGCTAGACATAGTCGGACTCACTTCGACGCACAGCAAGGGCTCTGGAACCAGTTCTCTCGAGAGGGGATGGACTGTCTTCCACTCTGGCGTTGCCGGCAGTGAGAGGCGACGGGCTGGGGTGGCAATTCTTGTTGCCCCCGGGTCAGAACCTGCATGTTGGAGTTCAACCCGGTGGACGAGAGGGTAGCTTCCCTCCGCCTTCGGGTGGGGGGACGGGTCCTGACTGTTGTTTGCGCTTACGCGCCAAACAGCAGCTCAGAGTACCCACCCTTTTTGGATTCACTCGAGGGAGTACTTGAGGGTGCTCCCCCGGGTGATTCCCTCGTTCTACTGGGGGACTTCAACGCTCATATTGGCAACGACAGTGAAACCTGGAGAGGCGTGATTGGAAAGAATGGCCGCCCAGATCTGAACCCGAGTGGTGTGTTGTTATTGGACTTTTGTGCCCGTCACGGATTGTCCATAACGAACACCATGTTCAAGCATAAGGGTGTCCATATGTGCACTTGGCACCAGGACACCCTGGGCCGCAGTTCCATGATCGACTTTGTAGTTGTGTCATCGGATTTGCGGCCTCATGTTTTGGACACTCGGGTGAAGAGAAGGGCGGAGCTTTCTACCGATCACCACCTGGTGGTGAGTTGGCTGCGATGGTGGGGGAGGATGCCGGACAGACCTGGCAGGCCCAAACGCATTGTGAGTGTTTGCTGGGAACGTCTGGCAGAGTCTCCTGTCAGAGAGAGTTTCAATTCCCACCTCCGGAAGAACTTTGAACATGTCACGAGGGAGGTGCTGGACATTGAGTCAGAGTGGACCATGTTCCGCACCTCTATTGTCGCGGCGGCTGATTGGAGCTGTGGCCGCAAAGTAGTTGGTGCCTGTCGTGGCGGTAATCCTAGAACCCGTTGGTGGACACCGGCGGTGAGGGATGCCGTCAAGCTGAAGAAGGAGTCCTATCGGGTTCTTTTGGCTCATAGGACTCCTGAGGCAGCGGACAGGTACCGACAGGCCAAGCGGTGTGCGGCTTCAGCGGTCGCAGAGGCAAAAAGTCGGACATGGTAGGAGTTCGGGGAAGCCATGGAAAACGACTTCCGGACGGCTTCGAAGCGAT
Organism: Entelurus aequoreus; assembly: GCF_033978785.1. Taxonomy (NCBI): domain Eukaryota; kingdom Metazoa; phylum Chordata; class Actinopteri; order Syngnathiformes; family Syngnathidae; genus Entelurus; species Entelurus aequoreus. Next base: position 60,372,785 of record NC_084739.1, read on the forward strand.
TCTGGACCACCATCCGCCGCCTCAGGAAGGGGAAGCAGTGCACTATCAACACCGTGTATGGCAGGGGTGGGCAATTAATTTTTACCGGGGGCCGCATGAGCAACCCGAGCACTGCTGGAGGGCCACACCGACAATATTTCAATTAAATTTTGCACAAATTATTTTTGATATACCGTAAGATAGATAATAATAATATTTTCATTTAACCTAACTTATCTTTATACAAAAGCAGATGGCTTTTGATGGTTTTATTTTTAACACTTTCTTACACAACACTTCCTGATGTATATTACAATACAAAAATTTCAATTTCTGTCACTTCATCCTGCATCCTCTTTGTTGTGAACGTAGCACGCCTGTAAGGTGATTGGCGGAAATGAGGAGTGAGGATTGGTTTTCCTTTTGGAAAGAACGAGATAAGTTGAGCTGTGTTAGTATAGCATGCTCAATAAAAGTTTTAAAAGAGCGTCAGACTTGGTGTGCTCTTCTTCTGGACGCTACAATTGATGTCACAAGTGGGATGAAATGCCTCCCAGTTCGCCTTGCCATCAAACCTGGGACTCTTCATTGAGGGCGGAATTCCTCCCGTGGCAAGCAGCGTGGCTGCACCTGTAAACGCTCTCTCTCTCTCTCTCTGTCTCTCTTTGCGGCGAGCTCCTCACGTGGCACGTACCTCCCGATGACGTAGCACACAAACAGTGCAGTATGCGCAAAGTTTTACTTCTGACACCAATTGTAGCGTCCAGAAGAAGTGCACACCAAGTCTGACGCAATTTTTAAACTTTTATTGAGCAAGCTATACTAACACAGCTCAACATATCTCGTTCCTTCCACACGCACGTCTCCTCACTCATTTACGCAACTCAAGAAGACAACATCTACTTCAGCAGGTCGTTACACTATATTCTTTAAACACAGCAACGTGTGTACCACAAATAAGCACACGGCTTTACCTACTTGGCAGTCCATGTCTTTTTTAAAACACGCCATTCGTCATCAACTTTTCTCTTTTTAGCGTCTCGGGGATAACCGGGCATCACTTGTCGCTGTGCGCCTTCCCTCACAGGACATACCGGTACGCACATATAACACTTTTCAAAATAAAAGCAGCACAGTTGTATTGCACGCACGACAAAGATGTTTTTTTAAATTTATTTTGTATTTGTGATTGCCGCTGCGCGCACGAGCATACGTCCACACGGAAGTAATACAAATAACGCTTTTCAAAACAAAAGCAGCACCGTTGTATTGCACACTCGAAATAGATACTTTTTAAATGTATTTTGTAATTTATAATTGGCCTCACGCGGGCCGGACAGGGACGTACAAAGGGCCGGATGCGGCCCGCGGGCCGCAGAATGCCCAGGTCTGGTGTATGGTGAGGATGGTGTTCTGCTGACCTCGACTGCGGATGTTGTGGATCGGTGGAGGGAATACTTCGAAGACCTCCTCAATCCCACCAACACGTCTTCCTATGAGGAAGCAGTGCCTGGGGAATCTGTGGTGGGCTCTCCTATTTCTGGGGCTGAGGTTGCTGAGGTAGTTAAAAAGCTCCTCGGTGGCAGGGCCACGGGGGTGGATGAGACCCGCCCGGAGTTCCTTAAGGCTCTGGATGCTGTGGGGCTGTCTTGGTTGATTAGACTCTGCAGCATCGCGTGGACATCGGGGGCGGTACCTCTGGATTGGCAGACCGGGGTGGTGGTTCCTCTCTTTAAAAAGGGGAACTGGAGGGTGTGTTCTAACTATCGGGGGATCACACTCCTCAGCCTTCCCGGTAAGGTCTATTCAGGTGTACTGGAGAGGAGGCTACGCCGGATAGTCGAACCTCGGATTCAGGAGGAACAGTGTGGTTTTCGTCCTGGTCGTGGAACTGTGGACCAGCTCTATACTCTCGGCAGGGTCCTTGAGAGGGAGTTTGCCCAACCAGTCTACATGTGCTTTGTGGACTTGGAAAAGGCATTCGACCGTGTCCCTCGGGAAGTCCTGTGGGGAGTGCTCAGAGAGTATGGGGTATCGGACTGTCTGATTGTGGCGGTCCGCTCCCTGTATGATCAGTGCCAGAGCTTGGTCCGCATTGCCGGCAGTAAGTCGGACACGTTTCCAGTGAGGGTTTGACTCCGCCAAGGCTGCCCTTTGTCACCGATTCTGTTCATAACTTTTATGGACAGAATTTCTAGGCGCAGTCAAGGCGTTGAGGGGATCCGGTTTGGTGGCTGCAGGATTAGGTCTCTGCTTTTTGCAGATGATGTGGTCCTGATGGCTTCATCTGGCCAGGATCTTCAGCTCTCACTGGATCGGTTCACAGCTGAGTGTGAAGCGACTGGGATGAGAATCAGCACCTCCAAGTCTGAGTCCATGGTTCTCGCCCGGAAAAGGGTGGAGTGCCATCTTCGGGTTGCGGAGGAGACCCTGCCCCAAGTGGAGGAGTTCAAGTACCTCGGAGTCTTGTTCACGAGTGAGGGAAGAGTGGATCGTGAGATCGACAGGCGGATCGGTGCGGCGTCTTCAGTAATGCGGACGCTGTATCGATCCGTTGTGGTGAAGAAGGAGCTGAGCCGGAAGGCAAGGCTCTCAATTTACCGGTCGATCTACGTTCATATCCTCACCTATGGTCATGAGCTTTGGGTTATGACCGAAAGGACAAGATCACGGGTACAAGCGGCCGAAATGAGTTTCCTCCGCCGAGTGGCGGGGCTCTCCCTTAGAGATAGGGTGAGAAGCTCTGCCATCCGGCGGAGCTCAAAGTAAAGCCGCTGCTCCTCCACATCGAGAGGAGCCAGATGAGGTGGTTCGGGCATCTGGTCAGGATGCCACCCGAATGCCTCCCGAGGGAGGTGTTTAGGGCACGTCCGACCGGTAGGAGGCCACGGGGAAGACCCAGGACACGTTGGGAAGACTATGTCTCCCGGCTGGCCTGGGAACGCCTCAGGATTCCCCGGGAAGAGCTGGACGAAGTGGCTGGGGAGAGGGAAGTCTGGGCTTCCCTGCTTAGGCTGCTGCCCCCGCGACCCGACCTCGGATAAGAAGATGGATGGATGGATGGATGCTTCGCTGATGAGAGTATTTGGAAAGCGCCGTTTTGTGGATAAACTTGACTGGCCTGCACAGAGTCCTGACCTGAACCCGATAGAACACCTTTGGGATGAATTAGAACGGCAGACTGAGAGCCAGGCCTTCTCGACCAACATCAGTGTGTGACCTCACCAATGCGCTTTTGGAAGAATGGTCGAAAATTCCTATAAACACACTCCGCAACCTTGTGGACAGCCTTCCCAGAAGAGTTGAAGCTGTAATAGCTGCAAAAGGTGGACCGACATCATATTGAACCCCATGGGTTCGAAATGGGATGGCACTTCAAGTTCATTGTGAGTCAAGGCAGCTGCCAAATACTTTTGGCAAAATAATGTATGTTCATCATGATTACATCGCCAAAGACAATCCCTTGGTGTTTCATTCCGGTTCATTGTAGCAACGCGGAACAATTTAAAAGCGATTCTCCAAAAGGAAACCCCTTTATTTCGTAGCACGTCACAAGAAATGAAAAGTTGGAGGATGTTCCCCCCGCCCCAAAAAAAGAGATTGAACTTGAACCCAACTCCAATGATACGCTGCAATTATGCAAATGCCCACTTAAAATCAACTGCACGCCAACCATTTGGCTCAAACGATTTAGGCGAGCGCTTGCTTGTGTCCTTGTGCACGCCGGCCAAAACACCATGCGCCGGACATTGTTGTGTGGAGGACACACACACACACACACACACACACACACACACACACACACACACACACACACACACACACACACACACACACACACACACACACACACACACACACACACACACACACACACACACACACACACACACACACACACACACAGGGGATGATGTCTGGTGAGGTGGATAAAGTGGTGCTATTGTAATTCGATAGATTGCTTTCCCTAAGATAATCTGCCTTAAACAGATGATCATTTTGGGAGTAGATTTGATTGATGTGGGACAGGAAGTGAGGCCCCAAAAGAACATGTGTATTTTTAGTCTGTGCGTGTAGGTGTGTGTGTGACACACACACAGAGGGGCTAGATAACATTTGAAAGGACAAGGACGGTGATGTTATTGTGTTCCAACTTGGACAAAGACGGATTGCTATTTATTTATTCTCCTTTCATTCTGTCCAGTGACACAGGACACAAGAAGTGTGTCAAATAAGTCTGTTTTTCAACATGAAGTGTGGTCAACGAACAATGTGTTTGTTATTGTGGTTGTCGCTACAGGACGTGAGCTCGCAGCAAATTGCAACCACTATAATAAATTGTGGTGCACAAAAAACTCGATTCACATTTGAAATCCGATTCTTATTCATCCCAATTCTAAATCTATTCATCATTTTCAAAAATGTTTTTAAAAATATGTATGTATATACAGTATGTGTGTATATACAGTACAAGCCAAAAGTTTGGACACACCTTCTCATTCAATGCTTTTTCTTTATTTTCATGACTATTTACATTGTAGATTGTCACTGAAGGCATCAAAACTATGAATGAACACATGTGGAGTTATGTACTTAACAAAAAAAGGTGAAATAACTGAAAACATGTTTTGTATTCTAGTTTCTTCAAAATAGCCACCCGCTGCTCTGATTACTTTTTCAGAGCAAAGGGTGTTTTTTTATTTATTTTTTAAGGAAAACGCATTGAATGAGGTGTGTCCAAACTTTTGGACCTTTTCTAACCTGTACCCTGTTTTGATGAATGATGATACATGTCATTATAATTATTATACCAAATAGTACATTGCGAGAATCGGTTTGAATCGAGAATTGTGTTGGATGTATTCTCAATTGAATCGTCACCCCAGGAATCAGAATCCGATAGAATCGGTAGGTGCCCAAAGATTCATATAATAACAAACGTTTTTTTAAGGTTGGGCTTCTAAATGTTTTTAATACGTCTTGGATGGTGCATGTGTGCCTAATGAATCGTCCAGTAACTCCATATACATAATAAATTGCACTAAGTATATTCTTCTGGAAAGCATCCATTGATTTTCAAAAGAAAGGCAGTTTTAAGCGTAAAGAGGAAATTAATCAACCAATCCTGTTAGTCGGTCATCATCCACCCATCGCTTTGATACTTTTGAAGAGGAAAACACCTCCTTTCCTTGCCTCCTTTGGTTTCCATCATACTCTCTCTCTCTCTCTCTCTCTGTGTCGCTATCCCTCTGTCGTTCTGCGCCAACGTAATCCTCCGCTCATGCCGCCGGGTTGCCGTAGAAACATCAATAACGTTCCTTGCTCGACAACATCTTAGCGCTTTAAAGTGCTTGTAGTGAAAACTGCCTTTTTTCTTCCCCCGGTAACAATTGTCACCACGTCAGACGGAAGGGTTCCGTGCTAATGTACAGGAAGTTGCTGTAAATATATTATTATTTCCCACAAACATTAGCACAGCTCTGCATCAACACATGTTGGGTCATTGCTTATGTTGCTGTTTTTGTTACTGATGAGGTCTTTCCTCTTTTCGCCACACCAGGTGTCAACTGTGACCTCACCTTGTACGACCTCGCTGCGGGTTTTCAGAGCTTTAATTTTGAAGTTTTATCCAAGTTTAAGCTTTATTTTAACACGTGTTCGTGTCTCGTCTAGACAAGATTATTTTCATTAATAATAATGATGATAATATTGATATTTAGTATTTTTTTTAAAGAAGAAAATGGTAACAAATATTTTCTTTTTGATTAGAATACATTTAATTGAATTTAAAAATGCATAATTTAAAAAGTTTATATAAAATGACAAAAAAGCTAATATTACTATTATTATTATTATTATCATATTTATAAAGATGATTAATAAAAAAAAAAATTTCTACTATTGTTACTACTATAATACTATAATTGTTATTAATTAATTAATTAATTATTAATTAAATGTATTCTATTTCTAAATTTAAAAAATGGTTGCTATTTTGGCCAGCAATCCTATCCTAAAATAATTCAGTATTATTTATTGTAATTAATTATATAACTTGTATTGTTAAAAAAATAAGGTTTGTTAAAAAACCTAATTCATTTTCAAGAAATTAAATTGAAACAACTTCAGGTAATTTCAGGTTCAGGTTTATTGTAATTTAGTATTTATTGATTTTGCTTAGAGCAGCCTACAGTAGTTAATGTGAATGTCCTGCAGAATAAGAGGTCCTGATAAGTGTCCAATCAGTGAAAAATATTCTTGAAAATTTGTGTTTTTATAATCAGGCTTTTGCATGCTTACTTTGAGCATTTATACTGTATTTCTACATATGCATTCATTGTTCATTCTGAACTTACCATTTTAAGAAATCTATTCATCTGTCTATAATTCTGAACCATGTATTTTATCTGTCCTGTTTTTGTGTGTGTGTATGTGAGAGAGTGAGTGACAGTGAGTGACAACATTCACTAGAGTCCACTCTGGGCTTGGACTAACATCACTTTGTGTCACTTCTCCGCATCCTTCCTCCCTCTCTCACCTCCCTCCATCTCTCCTCCCCTCTCAGTCCATCTCAATTAATAGCCTCCCACCTCCCCATGGAGGGCCTATTATACATTAGCCCTCTAAATCAAATCTCATGGAAAATAACCAGGGAGAGCAACGTGGCCCGCTTGACTGACGCCTCGCCGGATTTGTACTCCAAACACGGGCAGAGCGACAGCGAGGACGCGGGAACACACTCCAACTGTCACATTCATACTCGCCACGTTGCGGCTTGTGAAAGTGAGCAGTTTGGACGCACAAACGCCCGTTTTGCCGTATATATGTGACACTTCCTCACTGCCGCACGCTTACTTTACTGTCAACGTGTGTGTGTGTGTTCTTGTATTTCTACCCCTCTTGAGACATCAACAAGGAAAAGTACCTTCCATATGAGGACCGGTGAACAAGTTAGGACCGAAATCATGGTCCTGATACGGAAAACCATTGCATCTACTTTAGAAAGTCTCATTTGCACCCCTGGTGGTGGAATCTATCAAAATTAGGGTATTCCCAAAAAGGAGGGATTTTTCAAATGGACTGTGTGTCGGTTTTAAAAGTGCTCCCCCTCCGGTCATCATATGAAATAACAACTGTGTGTAAAAATTTTAAGTGCTCCCCCCTCTGGTCAACATATGTAATAACAAGTGTGTGTGAGAAATTGAAATGTGCCCCCTTTTATTAAAACTGTAAAATAAATATGTATATAGAGACATACTGTAATAACTTGAAGTAAATAATGACGATTAAAAACCAGTTACAAAAAAAACAAAAAACTAAAAGCAGTCTTTTTCTCAAAATGTGTCGACTTTTTTTCTTATAAAATTGGGAACCATTTCTCAAATATTTTCCGTTTCTGTAATATTGCAATATTTTCTCGTAAAATTATTACTTTTTTTATTCAAAATTATTACTTTTTAATGCAAAATGGTGACATTTGTCATATACATTTCTGACTTTTTTTTCCACAATATTGCCAATTTTTTTGTTGTTCTTGTAAAATAGTGACATTTTTTGAGTAAAAAGATGACTTTTGTCATAGTTTTGCCAAGTAAAATTCCAATTATTACTATAATATGGGCAACATTTTTAAGTTTTCTTATAAAATTGTGACTTTTGTCGGCTTAAGCTTTTCATGTGAAATTGCGACTGTTATTGAATAAAATTCCAACCTGTATCATAATATTGCACAAATGTTCAGTTTTTCTTGTACAATTTTGACTTGCATTGAGTAAAATTATGCCAAAATTCTATGCTTTTCTCGTGAAACTGTGACCTTTTTCTTGTGAAATTCCAATTCCAACTCATTTTTCACAACAAGCTTTTTTATCTTTGCGTAGTATGTATATAATATTAATGTTGTAAATACAAATCTTTATATATTTAGAAAGGGTGGTGCTAAAGAAATAGCCATTATTCGGAGGTCTCAAGAAGGTAACAAATACAAGAGTGTGTGTGTGTGTGTGTGTGTGTGTGTGTGTGTGTGTGTGTGTGTGTGTGTGTGTGTGTGTGTGTGTGTGTGTGTGTGTGTGTGTGTGTGTGTGTGTGTGTGTGTAACAATGTTCCCTGGGTGACAGCGTCCTCAGATTGTACTGTGGACAGACCTGTCATCATCCCGGTCAAATTATTCTGATTGGCTGCTGATTTTCTGATGGTTTCCCTCTGTGTCTCCGTGTGTGTCTGTGTGTGTTTATGATTGAGACCCGCACGCTTGCATTTGTGCATATGCGAATTGCGCTGGTGTGTTTTATTTTCTATGTGATTTCCTGATGGGCTTCCCCTTTTATCCTGTTTCCATCTCCCCAAAGGTGTCAAAAGCGTTGACTTGGCTGCCACCTAATCACTTGATGTGATTTGTGTTGGTAAAACAAACGCACCTTGCACTGATGAGGACCTATACCCCCTGTTGTGTGAGATGCTGGGGTAGATGTTTGATTCCGGCCCCCTTCAGGGCCTCCAAATCAACATTGTCAAGATCCTGCTGGCCCATTATACAACGACAAACCATTTTGTGTGACACATATTGAAGAAACTGAGGCATGAAGTGGACATTTCTTTTTGGTCTATTTCCTTCGTCAGAAATAGCCTTGTTATGCAAAACACAATTGTTCACTGCAGAGGACGCTGGCTGACTCTTAGCTCTCTCCTATTTGTTAAGTACACTACAAATCCTCCATTGTTCATCCATTGTTTCAGCCTGTCACCAAATACCAGACAGCTGACATTACTTATGATAAACATACAGTATCAATAGGGTTGTTATGATACCATAATTTAAGTAACGGTCGTCAATATCAATACAGTGCATCCGGAAAGTATTCACAGCGCTTCACTTTTTCCACATTTTGTTGTTCGCATGTTGAGAGGTGCTGCAAAAAGGAATGAGCAACACTACCCAAAGATAGGTGTGCCAAGCTTGTGGCATCGCATTCAAACATACAAATACACTACATTGCCAAAAGTATTTGGCCACCTGCCTTGACTTACATATGAACTAAAAGTGCCATCCCATTCCTAACCCATAGGGTTCAATATGATGTCGGTCCACCTTTTGCAGCTATTACAGCTTCAACTCTTCTGGGAAGGCTGTCCACAAGGTTGCGGAGTGTGTTTATAGGAATTTTAGACCATTCTTCCAAAAGCACGTTGGTGAGGTCACACACTGATGTTGGTCGAGAAGGCCTGGCTCTCAGTCTCCATTCTAATTCATCCCAAAGGTGTTCTATTGAGTTCAGGTCAGGACTCTGTGCAGGCCAGTCAAGTTCATCCACACCAGACTCTGTCATCCATGTAGTTATGGACCTTGCTTTGTGCACTGGTGAAGAGGAAGGGGCCCGCTCCAAACTGTTCCCACAAAGTTGGGAGCATGGAATTGTCCAAAATGTTTTGGTATCCTGGAGCATTCAAAGTTTCTTTCACCGGAACTAAGGGGTCAAACCCAACTCCTGAAAAACAACCCCATACCATAATTCCTCCTCCACCGAATTTTGCACTTGGCACAATGCAGTCCGAAATGTACCATTCTCCTGGCAACCTCCAAACCAAGACTCGTCCATCAGATTGCCAGATGGAAAAGCGTGATTCATCACTCCAGAGAACGCATCCCCACTGCTCAGTGGTTCTTAACCTTGTTTGAGGTACCGAACTCCACCAGTTTCATATGCGCATTCACCGAACCCTTCTTTAGTGAAAAATACAATGTTTTTATTTTTTCAAATGCAAGACAAAGTTAAATTTTTTTTTTACTGGTGCACAAAATGAACTGTGCATGAACATCACCTTGTTCAAAGAACAAAACCAACACAGTGCATGAACTCACAACAAATTACACACCTGCAAATCAGATGGAAAATTACAGGGAACATTGTTTGGGGGTATCCATAATACGCCGATAGGGAGAAGTTTTTATTTACACGATGAGTCGGGTGTGTCTTGACCTCCACAGCGGAGGCTCCGCCGAACCCCTGAGGCCGACTCACAGAACCCCTAAGGTTCGATCGAACCCAGGTTAAGAACCACTGCTCTAGAGTCCAGTGGCGACGTGCTTTACACAACTGCACCCGACGCTTTGCATTGGACTTGGTGATGTATGGCTTAGATGCAGCTGCTCAGCCATGGAAACCCATTCCATGAAGGTCTCTGCGTACTGTACGTGGGCTAATTGGAAGGCCACATGAAGTTTGAAGCTCTGTAGTAACTGACTGCGTAGAAAGTCTTTGCACTTTTTGCTTCAGCATCCGCTGACCCCTCTCTGTCAGTTTATGTGGCCTACCACTTGGTGGCTGAGTTGCTGTTGTTCCCAAAAGCCGACAATTGACTTTGGAATATTTAGGATCGAGGGGAATTTCACGACTGCAATTGTTGCACTGGTGGCATCCTATGACAGTTCCACACTGGAAATCACTGAGCTCCTGAGAGCGGCCCATTCTTTCACAAATGTTTGTAGAAACAGTCTCCATGCCTAAGTGCTTGATTATATACACCTGTGGCCGGGCCAAGTGATTAGGACATCTGATTCTGATCATTTGGATGGGTGGCCAAATACTTTTGGCAATATAGTGTACTCGAGGCTGTAGTTGCCGCCAAAAGTGCACCAAAATGGCTGTGAATATTTATGCACATGTGATTTTTGTTGTTGTTTATTTTTAATACATTTGCAAAGAAAAAAAATACTTTTCACATTGCCATTATGGGGTATTTTCTGTAGAATTATTGAGGACAACAGATAAATGTATTCCATTTGGAATAAAGCTGTAACATAACAAAATGTGGAAAAAGTGAAGCGCTGTAAATACTTTCCGGATGCGCTGTACCTGTGAGTTTTCCACGATTCACGCTACCTATTCGACGCCACGAAAAGGAAAGAAAAAAAACAACCCATGTGCTTTAAAGTTTCTTACTTTATTTAAAAGTGTCAAGTGTTTAAGCTCCCTGCAGGGTTCCCCGACATGTAAAAGATTGTGGGGGCACACCACGACAAAATAGAAGCCGCCACACCTTATTTTGTAGTTTTTTTACTTGTGTGAATGGATATATATTTATTAGAGATGTCCGATAATGGCTTTTTTGCCGATATCCGATATTCCGATATTGTCCAACTCTTAATTACCGATTCCGATATCAACCGATGCCGATATATACAGTCGTGGAATTAACACATTATTATGCTTAATTTTGTTGTGATGCCCCGCTGGATGCATTAAACAATGTAACAAGGTTTTCCAAAACAAATCAACTCAAGTTATGGAAAAAAATGCCAACATGGCACTGCCATATTTATTATTGAAGTCACAAAGTGCATTTTTTTTTTTTAACATGCCTCAAAACAGCAGCGTGGAATTTGGGACATGCTCTCCCTGAGAGAGCATGAGGAGGTTGAGGTGGGCGGGGTTGAGGTTTGTGTGTGTGGGGTAGAGGGTAGCGGGGGTGTATATTGTAGCGTCCCGGAAGAGTTAGTGCTGCAAGGGGTTCTGGGTATTTGTTCTGTTGTGTTTATGTTGTGTTACGGTGCGGATGTTCAAGACATGAGCACATCACCCCTATATTAGCGTCCCTTCACTGGCTCCCTGTGCGTTACCGAATCAATTTTAAACTCCTTTTATTTGTTTTTAAATGTCTAAACAACCTCGCGCCAACATATCTCTCCGACCTCCTTCAGCCTTACTGCCCCACCCGATCCCTAAGATCAGCCGATCAGCTGCTACTGACGGTCCCTGACACAAGGCTGAAGCTTAGAGGTGACAGAGCTTTCGCCGCTGCTGCTCCCAAGCTCTGGAACAACCTACCTCTTAGTGTTAGACAAGCCTCCTCTCTTCCTGTTTTTAAATCTCTCTTAAAAACATACTTTTATTCCAAGGCTTTTAACACTGAGTGATATCCATCCTGCAATGGCGCCCCATAATACACCTGCTGTGAACCTGTTTTTATGTTTTATTTATTTTATTTATTTATTTTATATTGTGTTCTGTTTATGTTGTGTTGCGTTTGCTCGGTTCTCGTATTATCTTTTAACCTGCCCATTGTACAGCACTTTGGCTACCCCTGTGGTAATTTTAAATGTGCTTTATAAATAAAGTTGATTTGATTTGATTTGATTCTCCCGAAATGTGTTTGTCATTCTTGTTTGGTGTGGGTTCACAGTGTGGCGCATATTTGTAACAGTGTTAAAGTTGTTTATACGGGCACCCTCAGTGTGACCTGTATGGCTGTTGACCAGGTATGCTTGCATTCACTTGTGTGTGTGAAAAGTCGTAGATATTATGAGACTGGGCCGGCACGCAAAGGCAGTGCCTTTATGGTTTATTGGCACTCTGTACGTCTCCCTACGTCCGTGTACACAGCGGCGTTTTAAAAAGTCATACATTTTACATTTTGAAACCGATACCGATAATTTTGAAACCGATACCAATAATTTCCGATATTACATTTTAAAGCATTTAAATCTCTAATATTTATAGTCAGGCATTTGAAATGTCCACATAATCCGCATTTTTAATAATTTATTTTCGCGTCAAAACATCACTTTCCGTGTTTCTTTAATGAAATATGAAAAAAATACGATCTACATCAAATTTGTTAGACGTTCGTCTCAGCAACAAGTTCGGTTACCAGCTAGTAGCAGTGGGTACGCAGAGTTTTCACAACGCCTTCAGTAGAGATGCTGATTCCCATTACGTCTTCTTTTAATGGCTGCGGAATGTCAACAGCCAGGTAACTCCATCTTATCCCTTTTTTATTCTTCCACTCTCCTGTTCCCACCCCCACACCTCACCCAGGAGACTATATGTTGCCAATCTGTGCCAGGCTGTCAAACATTAGCGCCATGCAATATTCACAAGGACTAAGTCAGGCTTTTAGCGTGGCGCCGGGTGTAGGCCCCATATGTTTAGAGGCGAAGCCTGCAGCAAAAACAATCTGATTAACAAGCGAGGGCTTTCAACGCCGCACTCGGATGGAACACTCCAAGCTTTTCTGGGCTTGGAAGAGAGAGCGAGCATCTCCCTTTAAAGGACGCCGTCTTCAGCTCATCGGGTGAAATGGGGCGGAAGTTACAAAGCAGGCGCAGGATTTAAGCCAAAGACAGCTGAGGGGAATAACATTGATTAATTAGCGTGTTATGATGGCACCTGTCTTGAAGATAGTGCTCCTCAACCTGTCAAAACCTCTTAGTAATGAACTGAAATTCTCATAAACAGATGAATAAGACAAACAAAATCAATGGAAAATACTTCACAAAACACACTTATTCAATACTGACTCAGCTGGGGTTTGTTTCCAGAGAGAAGATGATGTTAACTTTGGTGTGTATGTGTGGAAGTTGCGTCCTCGCAGTTCCACTGTCAGACACGGCACAGGATCCAAGCGTGCAGGTTTTAACAGGGTTTTAATGATCATGTTTTTAACAACGGTTTTCTCTCGCAGAACGTGACTTTTCAGTCACGTCCGTATCCTCTCTCCCCTCCTGCTCCCGGCCGCTTACCTCAAGGACTCTTGCTCACAGTTCATTAGTGGATTGGAATCAGTTGCGTGTGACCAGTAAGGCTGAAACGACGCGTCGACGTAGTCGACGTCATCGGTTACGTAAATACGTCGACGCCGTTTTTGTGCATCGACGCGTCGCATATTTACGTCACACTACTGTCATGGCGGACCGCAAAGCAGACGATCAAAGCAGACGATGCGAGGAGGGAAAAGCATGCCAAAAGTGGTCAAAAGTGTGGGAGTATTTCAATAAATGGCCTAATAATGTGGTTGTATGCACACTGTGTCGAGCGGAAATGGCCTATCATAGCAGCACAACGGCTATGAACGAACATTTGAAAAGAAAACCATCAACTAGTCAATCGTCCGCGCGAGCATACGTTGTCATCATTACACAAAAACATGAATGTGTCATTTGTATCTGCTAGGGGTGTAACGGTACGTGTTTTGTATTGAACCGTTTCGGTACGGGGCTTTCGGTTCGGCACGGGGGTGTACCGAACGAGTTTCTAAGCTAAAGCTAACTTTAGCTGCTAAAGTCTTACCAAGCTGCTTCGCTCCTCTGCCTCTGTCTCAGCACGCAGCATTGTCCCACCCACACAACCATCTGATTGGTACACACGCAGCATTGTCCCACCCACACAACCATCTGATTGGTACACACGAAGCATTATCAGCCAATCAGCAGTGTGTATTCAGAGCGCATGTAGTCAGCGCTTCAGCTTGGAGCAGATTTGTTTAGCAGGTGAGCATCAGGCAGCGGACTCTCCCCAAATGATAATAAACACCTCCCAGTCAACTACTAGTAACATCACTATGAGCCCGTTGACCTTCTAGAAATATAAACTGCAGCTCAGCTCGCTCGCAGTCCTGGTTTGAGGTGAAGGCTAATTACCTCTCAGTTCCAGCCACATCGACCCCTTCTGAGCGCCTATTTTCAGCTGCTGGGAATATTGTAAACAAGAAAAGAACCAAACATGTACACATGCTAACCTTTCTTCATTACAACTGTTAGTCACTCACTGGAATGAGTTATGGTTATTGTGTACTGTGTTGGACTGGATGTTTATTTTGCACATTTTAAAAGCAATACTTAATGTTTACAGTGCTCCAGAATATTTATATTGGCACTTTTTTGTATGGGATGTTTATCTTTATTTTTGCACATTTTAGCAAACAAGTAATACTTTCACTTTTGTTGAAATGTTTGCACTGTTGTTACAAAATATTTCGTTTTGCACTTTTTTGTATTGGATGTTTATCTTTATTTTTGCACATTTTAAAGCAAAATAAGCAATACTTTTACTTTTGAAATGCTTATACTATTGCAGAATATTAAGATTTGCACTGGATGTTGACTTTTATATTTGCACATTAAAAAGCAAATAAGCTACTTTTAATTTTGTTAAATGTTAAAAGTTTTAAATGTTTACATTGTTACAGAATATTTAGTCATGTTGTTGTCAATGTTGACTGAGTGGCCATACTTCTTTTTTTTTGTAAATAAAAGCCATGCCTTTTGAAAAAACGGGCCTACATTTATTTTTTCATCTTCATTTTGAATAAAAAAATAATCGGTAAAAGGAAAAATAATCCATAGATTAATCGAAAAAAATAATCTATAGATTAACCGATCAATCGAAAAAATAATCTATAGATTAATCGATAGAAAAATAATCGTTAGCTGCAGCCTTAGTGACCAGGAACTAAGGAGTCTCTTTGGGTTGTTTCTTCTTCTAGTTGCTTGCTTTGTTTAAAGGCCTACTAAAATGCGATTTTCTTATTTAAACGGGGATAGCAGGTCCATTCTATGTGTCATACTTGATAATTTTGCGACATTGCCATATTTTTGCTGAAAGGATTTAGTAGAGAACATCGACGATAAAGTTCACAACTTTTGGTCGCTGATAAAAAAGCCTTGCCTGTACCGGAAGTAGCGTGACGTCACCAGTTGTGGAGCTCCTCACATCTGCACATTGTTTACAATCATGGCCACCAGCAGCGAGAGCGATTCGGACCGAGAAAGCGACAATATCCCTATTAATTTGAGCGAGGATGAAAGATTTATGGATGAGGAAAGTGAGAGTGAAGGACAAGAGGGCAGTGGAAGCGATTCAGATAGGGAAGATACTGTGAGAGGCGGGTGGGACCTGATATTCAGCTGGGAATGACTAAAACAGTAAATAAACACAAGACATATATATACTCTATTAGCCACAACACAACCAGGCTTATATTTAATATGCCACAAATTAATCCCGCATAACAAACACCTCCCCCCTCCCGTCCATATAACCCGCCAATACAAATCAAACACCCGCACAACACACTCAATCTCGCAGCCCAAAGTACCGTTCACCTCTGCAAAGTTCATACAGCACATATATTTTTCCCCAAAGTCCCCAAAGTTACGTACGTGACATGCACATAGCGGCACGCACGTACGGGCAAGCGATCAAATGTTTGGAAGCCGCAGCTGCGTACTCACGGTACCGCATATCCAACTCAAAGTCCTCCTGGTAAGAGTCTCTGTTGTCCCAGTTCTCCACAGGCCAATGGTAAAGCTTGACTGTCAACTTTCGGGAATATAAACAATGAAACACCGGCTACGTGCTTGTGTTGCTGCAGCCGGCCCCTAATACACCGCTTCCCACCTACAGCTTTCTTTTTTGCTGTCTCCATTGTTCATTAAACAAATTGCAAAAGATTCACCAACACAGATGTCCAGAATACTGTGGAATTATGCGATGAAAACAGACAACTTAATAGCTGGCCACAATGGTGTCCCAAAATGTCCTCTACAATCCGTGACGTCACGCGCAAACGTCATCATACCGAGACGTTTTCAGCAGGATATTTCGCGGGAAATTTAAAATTGCACTTTAGTAATCTAACCCGGCCGTATTGGCATGTGTTGCAATGTTAAGATTTCATCATTGATATATAAACTATCAGACTGTGTGGTCGGTAGTAGTGGGATTTAGTAGGCCTTTAAGCTTTTGTTTGACTCTTGGCAGTGCAGAGACGCTGTGAGGATGTCTCACTCTGACGCTCAAATATGGCTGCTCTGGACCAGTGTTGGACACATGGGGGGGGGGGGGGGGGCTGTTTAGAAATACTGTACTGCTTACTGTACATGGGAGTGTCTCAACTTCCTGATTGCTCGGCTTGCCATGTTTGTACAAATAATAACTCATGTAAAATACAAAAGTAAACTCTCAAATTTTTAAATCCTGTCACACTTTGAACTGGACACCAAATCTGTTATCTGTTTCTTTGTCAGTTAGTGGGAAGCCTGGCATTGCATGCTGTTAACTAGTGTGTTGTACTCTGGTGTGTAACTTGACACTGCAACTCTGAGTGAGTCTTGCAGATGTGCATCAGTGAGGCGTGTTCTGTGTTTGTTCTTGATGAAGTTCATGTCAGAAAAGGCTGATTCACAAAGATAAGATTTTTCCTCATTGTTTGCGGAACCTTCGTAATCTTTTGGACATATTTTCACAGCAATCTGGCCTTAAGCTTAATTATGATAAATGTAAAATGTTAAGGATCGGAAATCTAAAGGGAACGTCCTTTCGAATGGAATGCAAAGTGCCTGTTTTGTGGACAGATGGACCAGTTAACATACTTGGTGTTGTTGTCCCAGAAAATCTGGAAGATCTAGGCTCAGTAAATTATGATAATCGACTAAGAAAGCTGGACAAAATTATGCAATTATGGAAAGGGAAATCCCTAACCTTGTATGGTAAAATGTCTATTGCCAACTCGTTATTTATTCCTCAATTTATTTATTTGTTTTTGTCATTACCAGCTCCATCACAAAACTTTTTTAAGATTTATGAGCGGAGGGTCTTCGATTTTGTCTGGAACGGCAAACCAGAAAAGAATAAAAGAAAGGTTTTGTACAAAGAGTATGAATATGGGGGCCTGAAACTTCTCAACCTTGAAGCTATGTGTCTGTCTTTAAAAGCATCGATTGTACCAAAGATGTATTTAAACATTGAGTGGTACACAAATGTCCTGTTGGACAAAAAACATGTACTGTATCAAAAGAAATTGTATCCTTTTTTACAAGTGATCCCCTCCCAGAGAGTCTGCTGGGAAACATGGCGGGGTTCATAAAGGAAACAATCCACTCATAGTGGTGTTTTCAATTTTATGTGTCAGAAAAAAGAGACGATATTTTGCAGCAGATAATATGGATGAACTCTAATATTGTAATAGATGGAAAGCCTTTCTTTTGGAAAAATATGTTTGAAAGAGGAATCATTTTTGTCAATGATATTATCAATGAGAACGGTAAAATTATGAAGTATGATGAATTTAGAGCTATGTATGGTGATGCTTGCTCAAGCTTTTCATTTTATCAACTAACTGGAGTAATTGGGAAAAGATGGAAACAAATAATTAATTATGGAACTACTAAATTATTAGTTTGTAAACCTCTAATAAGAAATTCTAGTTGGCAAAAAGGAACTAAAATAAATAGAAAAATATATAATTTTTATTTAATAAAGAAATCTTTGAAGGCTGCCTCATACAACACAAATGGAAAATGGGAGGACTTTTTTGACTGCCCGTTGCCATGGGATGCCATATTCAAACTAATCTATAAAACCACTATCGATGTGCAAAATCGTTATTTTCAAATTAAAATTATTTATAACTTCTTACCCACAGGGAAAATGTTAAAATTATGAAATATGACAGAGTCAGATGATTGCCGATTTTGTTGTCAGGAGCCTGAATCCACCCTGCATTTGTTTTGGTATTGTCATATTGTGTCTTTGTTTTGGGTGGAAGTTGAAAAAATGTGTTTAAGGATTGGTTTGTTTATGAAGGTTAATGTGGTTTCTGTTATTTTAGGAGAGTTCATTGACAATCATGATTTAGTCAATTTAATTATAGTACTCTGTAAAATGTTTATTTTTAAGGCCAAAAACAGATATTCACTTAGTATTACTTTCTTTAAAACATTTATTCAGTATTTTCTAACTTTAGAAAGTTACATGGTTGAAAACGATAATGATGCCAAAAAACATTAAAAAAAAGATGAGAAGTCCTCAAAGGCTTATTTTGAAAGTATAATTATGTTTATAGATTATATGATATCTGTTGTTGTGTTCCCTAATTTGAGTGACCTGGACATAATCTGGACTGTACATAAATGCTTATTTTGAAAATGTAATTTTGTTTATAAATTATATGCAATCTGTTGTGTTCCCTAATTTTTTTCTGTGTACATGAATGAAGGTGTGTGTTGCTGAGTCCGACTTGGACATTATCTGGACTGGGCCTGGTTTAAAAAACCCTTTAAACAAATCTAATTTCATTGACAACCTGGTCTGTTGAAGATAAGACCCTTTTTTAAAAAATAAAATAAAATAAGATAAATAAATAAAAAACATTTTCTTGGATAAAAAAGAAAGTAAAACAATATAAAAATAATTACATAAAAAATAGTAATTAATGAAAATGTTAGTGGACCAGCAGCCTATACAATCATGTGTGCTTCAGGGACTGTGTCCCTTGCAGATGTGTTGTCTATGTTGTGGGAACCAGAATATTGGTAGCAGAAAGAAATAACCCCTTTTGTGTGAGTGTGCATGGGGGAGGTTGTTTGGGTTGATGCACTGATTGAAAGTGTATCTTGTGTTTTTTCTATGTAGATTTAATTTAAAAAAAAAAAAAAAAAAATTTTTTTTTTTTTTTTTTTTTTTTTTTTTTTTTTTTAGAACAGGCCCGCGGGCGACTCATCTGGTCCTTACGGGCGACCTGGTGCCCGCGGGCACCGCTTTGGTGACCCCTGGTCTAGAGCTTGGCAGAGTAACCGTGTAATACTCTTCCATATCAGTAGGTGGCAGCCGGTAGCTAATTGCTTTGTAGATGTCGTAAACAGCGGGAGGCAGCAAGCAGGTAAAAAGGTAACTAATGCTTAAACCAAATATAAACAAAAAGAAAGTGCCCCTAAGAAAAGGCATTGAAGCTTAGGGAAGGTTATGCAGAACGAAACTAAAACTGAAATGGCTGCAAAGTATACAAAAACAGAATGCTGGACGACAGCAAAGACTTACTGTGGAGCAAAGACGGCATCCATAATGTACATCCGTACATGACATGACAATCAACAATGTCCCCACAAAGAAGGATACAAACAACTGAAATAGTCTTGATTGCTAAAACAAAGTAGATGCGGGAAAATATAGCTCAAAGGAAGACATGAAACTGCTACAGGAAAATACCAAAAAAAGAGAAAAAGACACCAAAATAGGAGCGCAAGACAAGAACTAAAACACTACACACAGGAAAACAGCAAAAAACTCAAAATAAGTCAGGGTGTGATGTGACAGGTGGTGACAGTACACCTACTTTGAGACAAGAGCTATAGTGATGCATGCTTGGTTATGGTTTAAAGTCATATCCAACAATGGCGACAACGACTTTTTACTGTCATCTGAGTTTCGTTTTTTAGTGATTTCTTCTGGTGGTGTGCCTCCGCATTTTTTCAACGCAAAAAATGTGCCTTTGCTCAAAAAAGGTTGAAAAACACTGCCGCACAGTATATAGCCATTCGGCCTAAAAATATTGGGATATCAGTTTTGGTATATATCGCCCAGCCCTACCTTGTGGTGTGCAGCCATGGTGTCATTATGCGTGTATGTTCTTGCGTAGGCGCTTATTTGATGTCAGTGTGGTACATAAAATAGGGTTGTGTCTATCTTCAGTATGTGAGTCAGTTGGGTGTTTAGGTTCGTGTTGTGTTACTGTATTCCTTTGTAGAGTGTGATTGGAGTGTTTGCTAAGCTAAAACCTGAATATGAAGAGCCCTCCCTTAAGTAAGATGAAGGTTCCTCGTACATTTGTGACTCAAGCGTGCCACCACTAAGAGAGCAACGATTAAATCGAGAATACAATTTGTCAGTGACAAATTCATTCGTCGATTACAACCCATGGCAATAGTTATGAAAACACCAGATTTGGAGGGTGTTCGTTCAGTTGTTTAATTTTGTTGCAAAGAAGCAGATAACAGACATGACCCAAAACTATGGTCATTTCAAAAATGTTCGGGCTTCAAGAAACACTAAAAGAAATCAAGATCACGCATAGTGTCATATTGAAGAAAATTAAATAAAAACATTATGGAATCATTAAAAGTCTGTGAGTGCATGGACGTAACAAGTGACAAACTTTGCTCCGACTTTCTCTGATTGCTCTTGTCAGGTCAACTTTGCAGGTTGGAGTCTTGTCATGGACCATTTTCTTCAATTTCCACTTCAGATTTTTTAATTGGATTGACATCCGGACTGTCTGCAGGCCATGACATTGAACTTATGTATCTTTCTTAAAGGAACATTTTCACAGTTTTTCGTTCTATATGGCAAGATACATTATCATCTTGAAAAATGATGTCATCATCCCCAAACATCCTTTCTATTTATGGAATAAGGAAAGTGTCCAAAATGTAAACTTGAGCATTTATTAAAGATGTAATGACAGCCGTCTCCCCAGTGCCATTGCCTGACATGCAGCCTCGTATCATCAGTGACTGTGAAAATGTGCATGTTTTCTTCAGGCAGTCGTCTTCATAAATCTCATTGGAACAACACCAAAAAAGTTCCAAATCATCACCTTGTCTAATGCAAATTTACGATTCATCACTAAATTTTATTTTATCCAGTTGTCCATAGTCCATGATTGCTTTTCCTTAGAGATGTCCGATAATGGCTTTTTTGCCGATATCCGATATTCCAAAATTGTCCAACTCTTAATTACCGATTCCGATATCAACCAATACCGATATATACAGTCGTGGAATTAACACATTATTATGCCTAATTTTGTTGTGATGCCCCGCTAGATGCATTAAGCAATGTAACAAGGTTTTCCAAAATCAATCAAGAAAATGCCAACATGGCACTGCCATATTTATTATTGAAGTCACAAAGTGCATTATTTTTTTTAACATGCCTCAAAACAGCAGCTTGGAATTTGGGACATGCGGACATGAGGAGGATGAGGTGGGCGGGGTTGGGGGCGGGGTTTAGGGGTAGCGGGGGTGTATATTATAGCGTCCCGGAAGAGTTAGTGCTGCAAGGGGTTCTGGGTATTAGTTGTGTTTATGTTGTGTTACGGTGCGGATGTTCTCCCGAAATGTGTTTGTCATTCTTGTTTGGTGTGGGTTCACAGTGTGGCGCATATTTGTAACAGTGTTAAACTTGTTTATATGGCTAACCTCAGTGTGACCTGTATGGCTGTTGATCAAGTATGCCTTGCATTCACTTGTTTGTGTGAAAAGCCATAGATATTATGTGATTGGGCCAGCACGCAAAGGCAGTGCCTTTTAGGTTTATTGCCGCTCTGCACTTCTCCCTACGTCCGTGTACCACTCCGTACAGCGGCGTTTAAAAAAAGTCATAAATGTTACTTTTTGAAACCGATACCGATAAATTCAGATATTACATTTTAAAGCATTTATCGGCCGATAATATCGGCAGTCCGATATTATCGGACATCTCTACTTTTCCTTAGTCCATTGGAACCTTGTTTTTTTTATGTTTAAGTGTTAATTACGCTTTTCGCAGGTGGTTTCTTACAGTTTGGTCACAGACAGTGACTTTAGTTTCTGCCCATTTGTTCATTTGTTTTTCTGTCCATGTGGAAGTGGTGATTCATGTCAATCCACCTAGTGCAAGAGCCCCCGAAGGTGTGGACAGTCATTTTTAACCGCAGATTAATGAACCAATTTAATCTGATTCAGGTATTTAATGAACATTTACAGTGTGGTTTCATAATTATTTGTTTCATAATTCAGTAATTCTGCTTTATCTAAAAATTAAACTGTTACTGACTGCCCCATTTTATATTATTGATTTATTTTTGTGTTTCTTGAAGGCAGAAAGTTGACATTTGAAAATACTATAAATTTCTGTCATGTTTGTTGTCTGATTTTTTTTCTGAACTGAATAAAACATCCACCAAGTCTAGTGATTCCATAATTTCCAAGGGTTGTAGTCGGGGACGCTTGTGTTTTTCTAGACAAAACCAAACATGCGCGACAAGTGACCGGCAACAATAGAAAGAGAAAACAAATATTTTTGTAGCGAACTAATGCGCAGCACAGTTCATATATAGAATATTTAGGAATTAACTAGTCATCTTTTGATTGTTAGTTAGCACATGCCTAAAAATATCTCAAGCTAAATACAAACCCCGTTTCCATATGAGTTGGGAAATTGTGTTAGATGTAATTATAATTGGAATACAATGATTTGCAAATAATTTCCAACCCATATTCAATTGAATGCACTACAAAGACTAGATATTTGATGTTCAAACTCATAAACTTTTTTTTTTTTTTGCAACACGTGCCAAAGTAGTTGAGAAAGGACATGTTCACCACTGTGTTACATGGCCTTTCCTTTTAACAACACTCAGTAAACGTTTGGGAACTGAGGAGAAACATTTTTTAAGCTTCTCAGGTGGAATTCTTTCCCATTCTTGCTTGATGTACAGCTTAAGTTGTTCAACAGTCCGGGGGGGGCCCGTTGTGGTATTTTAGGCTTCATAATGCGCCACACATTTTCAATGGAAGACAGGTCTGGACTACAGGCAGGCCAGTCTAGTACCCGCACTCTTTTACTATGAAGCCACGTTGATGTAACACGTGGCTTGGCATCGTCTTGCTGAAATAAGCAGGGGCGTCCATGGTAACGTTGCTTGGATGGCAACATATGTTGCTCCAAAACCTGTATGTACCTTTCAGCATTAATGGCGCCTTCACAGATGTGTAAGTTACCCATGTCTTGGGCACTAATACACCCCCATACCATCACAGATGCTGGCTTTTCAACTTTGCGCCAAAACAATCCGGATGGTTCTTTACCTCTTTGGTCCGGAGGACACGACGTCCACAGTTTCCAAAAACAATTTGAAATGTGGACTCGTCAGACCACAGAACACTTTTCCACTTTGTATCAGTCCATCTTAGATGAGCTCAGGCCCAGCGAAGCCGACGGCGTTTCTGGGTGTTGTTGATAAACGGTTTTCGCCTTGCATAGGAGAGTTTTAACTTGCATTTACAGATGTAGCGACCAACTGTATTTACTGACAGTGGGTTTCTGAAGTGTTCCTGAGCCCATGTAGTGATATCCTTTACACACTGATGTCGCTTGTTGATGCAGTACAGCCTGAGGGATCGAAGGTCACGGGCTTAGCTGCTTACGTGCAGTGATTTCTCTAGATTCTCTGAACCCTTTGATGATATTACGGGCCGTAGATGGTGAAATCCCTAAATTCCTTGCAATAGCTGGTTGAGAAAGGTGTTTCTTAAACTGTTCAACAATTTGCTCAGGCATTTGTTGACAAAGTGGTGACCCTCGCCCCATCCTTGTTTCTGAATGACTGAGCATGGAAGCTACTTTTATACCCAATCATGGCACCCACCTGTTCCCAATTTGCCTGCACACCTGTGGGATGTTCCAAATAAGTGTTTGATGAGCATTCCTCAACTTTATCAGTATTTATTGCCACCTTTCCCAACTTCTTTGTCACATGTTGCTGGCATCAAATTCTAAAGTTAATGATTATTTTCCAAAAAAAAAAGTTTATCAGTTTGAACATCAAATATGTTGTTTTTGTAGCATATTCAATTGAATATGGGTTGAAAATGATTTGCAAATCATTGTATTCCGTTTATATTTACATCTAACACAATTTCCCAATTCATATGGAAACAGGGTTTGTATAAAAGCTGATTGCTAATTAAAGCCATTGTGTAGGTGTACGCTATATGATCAGATTAGTGGACTAATTGTAAAGTTACTCGATGATTAGTCAATCAATTAATCAACCAATCAAGGTTTATTTGTATAGCATCTTACAAATCACAATGGTGCACAAAGTGCTTTACAGGAGAAATAAGTTAAAAACAAGTAAAAACACGCATATGAAAACAAAAAAAAACATATCCAAAAACACTTATGGCAATTGTTTGTTAAAACCCAATTTAAACAAATATGTTTTCAGTTGAGATTTAAAAGCTTCTAGCTCCGCGATGGCTCGCAACTCAGGTGGGAGGGAGTTCCATAACTTGGGTGAGGATGCGGAAAAAGAACGATCACCCCATTTTTTAACTCTAGTCCTTGGTACTTCCAAACGTGTGTAAAGATGAGCACAGATTCCTTGGTGGGTGGCGAACCGTTAGATATCAGCCAAGTATGCTGGGGCCAGACCATTGATGGCCTTAAGAACAAAAATTATTATTTTAAAATGTATTCTTAAAAATACTGGGAGCCAATGGAGAGCATTGATTGATTGATTGATTGAAACTTTTATTAGTAGGTTGCACAGTGAAGTACATATTCCGTACAATTGACCACTAAATGGTAACACCCGAATAAGTTTTTCAACTTTTTTAAGTTGGGGTCCACTTAAATTGATTCATGATACAGATATATACTATTATCATAATACAGTCATCACACAAGATAATCATCAGAGTTATTGACATTATTTACAATCTGGGGTGTGGGATATGGAGGGGGGGGGGGGGGGGTTAGGTTTGGTTGGTAACAACACTTCAGTCATCAAAAATTGCATCATCAGAGAAATGGACATTGGAACAAAAAAAACGGAGTAATATGGGCATGTTTCGGAGCATTAGTGACTTCGTACTAACTGCAGCTTGTGGAGGAGTGAATGATTTAGTCCACTATTACAGTAGTCCAGTCTAGAGCTGATGAGAGCATGAATGGTTTTTTCAAGGTCTGCCCTCTGCAGAAAAGGCTTCACCTTTGTCAAAAGCCTCAGCTGGAGAAAAAAAACCTGCTCCCACCACGGAGTTAATTTTTTTTTTCAAATTTAAGGTGGCTGTCAAATATCACACCCAGATTTTTCACAGCAGGAGCCGGGGTTGGGGTGCTAAAACTGGGTGCCCTAGGACAAAAAAACTATGTGCTCTGTTTTGCTCTCATTTAAATGCAGAACATTCTGTGACAGCCATAGTTTAATGTCATTGAGACATCTATGGAGAGAATCAAGTGCATATCTGACAAATAGAGCTTTACATCATCAACATAAAAGTGGAAGTTAACATTGTATTTGGATATGATTGAACCTAATGGGAGGATGTAAAGAGAAAATAGAATAGGTCCAAGGATTGAACCCTGGGGTACACCAGAAGAAAGTGGAGGAGGGATTATGAATCATTACTGAAAAGGTCCTTTTGGAGAGTTATGAGGAAAACCATCTTAGCACAGATCCACGTAGGCCAACACAGTGCTCCAGGTGGGACATGAGGACTGCAGCTGTAAGATCCAAAAGGACAAGCACAACAGCCCTTTTGGACGTTTAGTAATGTCGATTCTGTGCTGTGGGGACTCTTGAATCCTGATTGAAACTTGTCAGTAGAGATTCCGATAATACCTGCCGATATTATCGGCCGATAAATGCTTTAAAATGTAATATCGGAAATGATCTGTATCGTTTTTTTTTATTATTGGTATGTTTTTTTAAATTTATTTTTTATTTATTTTTTATTTTTATTAAATCAACATAAAACACACAAGATACACTTACAATTAGTGCACCAACCCCAAAAAAAACCCCTCCCCCATTTACACTCATTCACACTCATTCACACAAAAGGGTTGTTTCCTTCTGTTATTAATATTCTGGTTCCTACATTATATATCAATATATATCAATACAGTCTGCAAGGGATACAGTCCGTAAGCACACATGATTGTGCGTGCTGCTGGTCCACTAATAGTACTAACCTTTAACAGTTAATTTTACAAATTTTCATTAATTACTAGTTTCTATGTAACTGTTTTTATATTGTTTTACTTTCTTTTTTATTCAAGAAAATGTTTTTAATTTATTTATCTTATTTCATTTTATTAATTTAAAAAAAAAGGACCTAATCTTCACCATACCTGGTTGTCCAAATTAGGCATAATAATGTGTTAATTCCACGACTGTATATATCAGTATCGGTTGATATCGGTATCGGTAATTAAAGAGTTGGACAATATCGGAATATCGAATATCGGCAAAAAGCCATTATTGGACATCCCTACTTGTCAGCAATATCATTGAGGGACAGATATGGCTGAAGTTGTGCAAGGACACATTTTTCCCTTGATCTTGTACAGAAAAGGCAGTGTGCAGCCCTTTGAGACACTTGTGATTTAGGGCTATATAAATAAACATTGATTGATTGATTGATTGATTGATGTGATATTGGACGGAATGGATGGGTCTAGATCAGCGGTGTCAAACTAATTTTAGCTCAGGAGGAAAATATATTCCCAGGTGGGCCGGACTGGTAAAATCATGGCATGATAATTAAAAAATAAAGACAACATTCAGATTGTTTTCTTTGTTTGACTTTGGACAAAAATAGAACAAGCACATTCTGATGTACAAATCACAAATAATCCTTTTGACAAAATACTTTAAATTCTGAGGAAATAAAAATGAACAAACTTAAACTGCGTCTCAGCTACAAAGCCAATAAACATGAAGTCACAGCCTATCTTCGATTGAACAAAATAAATAACAAACTTCTAGATATCAAATACCTCATTTGTCATGTCCAGGTATTACTCGTGTGATAACTCAACAAACTACACACACGGAGGTAAAAACTGTTGAAGATGGCTGAGTTACACTCACTTTTGTCATTGTTGACAGAGACATTTAGGTGCCAAAGAACAACGTGTTTGAAGTGCAGGTTTTGCATTTAATTTGTTCGAGGGGGAGGAGCCACAGCCACGCGTTACCATAGCTATATGCGCTTTACTGCGTACCTGTTGCTTGGTGTCAAGCAAGCAAGAAAGCAAGCATTTGCTTGCCCAACAGAGTTATTATTGCGACACCCAGTGGACACATTTAGATCAGCAGTTTCTTTCAGTAAACAATTTCAGCTCAATTTTATACTTAGCAAACTTACCTCGCGGGCCGCATAAAACCTGTTCGCGGGCCTGATCCGGCCTACGGGCCGTGCGTTTGACACCCCTGGTCTAGATTATGCTTTAAATCAGGGGTG